>NC_044187.1:13135844-13435844 GCF_900880675.1 Sparus aurata
CTATTTCATGTTCAACGAACTGTTCGTTAATCATGTATTTTTCAAACTCGACGGTTATTTTTAGAGCAGAGTATCTCTTCATTGCGAGGGATATTTACGTGGACATGGCTTAAATTATAAATGTTGAACAAATATTAATCAGAAACTGTTACTCCAGCCCAGTCTTGCCAAAGGTTCAACAAACACTGATACAGGTATTTGCCAGTTTTGTCTTGCCCTTGATTCATCGGGTTATATAAAACACAGTGAACTGAACCCTCGCTGTGAGGCAATCAGGGAGTTATTATACGAGCACATTATATGTAAATGCTTCCACACCTCTGAAAAGAACTGGGCCGATGCTTAGCGATCAAGTAAGACAATGGGGATTTGATTGTGGTGAAAATGTTGCATCAGAGATTGAGCAAAAACAAGAGTTTGACATTAAAGTGCACAGTACAGATTTGTAGTTTGGATGAATTTTAAAAAGCTTGTTTTGAAAAAGCTTTGTCTGAACCTGATGGACCTTTTGTCTTTGCCCGTCCTCCAGCTTCAGTGAAAGATGTCAATCTTCCACATACAAACAGCTGCACACATCTCACTGCTGCAGAGGTGGCTGCCTGGTGCCTAACAGAGCGGCACATGTCCTTGGTGGTGCCTGTCAGCAGCAGTCTCAGCTGTCAGGCAGATCTAAGATGGCAGACCCGTTGACTGCTGTCATATCCAGGGAGAGGTGTCCTCTGCCAGATGCTTTAGCTGCATGGATACCCAGATTACCTTCCCCTCTTTGTTTGACCAACAGAGATTAGAGAATGCTTGTGGAGCTGTGAACTTAAGAGGAATACTGTTACGATGATTAAAGCTTAAAGGGAAATTACTGCTTAAATGATCAAATTAAAATTAATGAAGAGCCATCTAGCATTTAGGCATGGATGCGCATGAATACACAAGAGGCTTTGATCATGTGTTTCCATAATGATGATGCCTTAAGCAGTAGCAGTGTAATTGTACAGTATTTAAAGTTAACAGTAAATCAGGACCCATCAAATCAGCAGCACAACAAATGGAAAATTGCAATAATCAATCTCAGTCTCAGTCAATTTCTGCAGTTGCCGTGAAAAAACATGCGAAAATACCTGTTTATATGAGGCGTCATAGTTTCTCAATGGACTGAAGTCTCCCAACAGAAAATAATGTAGGCGGTGGCAGAGAGATCATTACTTTATCTGTCAGGGTGCCATGGAGTTCGTAGTTGCACATAACAATTGGCACCTGTCAAAGAGAAAAATTGAAAATTGTCTTTTTTTAAAATGTGGTGTTTTTTTGTTTGTTTTCGTAACCATTTTTGGTTTAAACCATTTGGTACCATTTATGCATCCCAGCCGTGACATCTAATGGGTTCCATGTCTCCAGTTTCCAGGTACACAGCACTAATGGTTACCATGTACATCCATTGGATACCATTTACATCTATTGGATACCAGTTACGCAGCCTCAATGACTACCATTTGCATCCATTGGATACGCTGTGTGAATGCTCATCATTTACACAGCATCAGGGCCTCACAATTACTAGAAATCTTATCTGAATCGTATTATGCTCAATGCAATATGAAAATGAAGATTGTCTTTTCTATTCTATTAAATTCTAATCCTTACTCCAAATCCGGAATTATATTGCACTCTGTATATATTTATATATTTTTAAGCACATCATGTAGCCCTACTTTGCATAAAATGTTGCTGTGGTTGTTTTAAGACTGAACTTAAATGTAGAATCTGTTCTGAACCAATCTACTGTTGAGCTGTATTAAATAGGCTCCTGCCAGCCAGGCAGAAACATGTATTTTCCATTTTCATGGTTGAAGAACTCACAACAACCAGACAAAATCGTTGTCTCTCCTCTCCTTTCGTCTTTCCTTACTTTCAAACTGTGAAATCAATCATAAAAATATAATGCGAGTGCTGAGCATTGTATGAAAACCCACGTGCGTTCAAAAAAGGTCCTTCACAGGTTCGTTAAAAGAATGCAAATCGTCTTTCACTCTCAGGGATGGCCTCATTTTGTGTTTGTTCCACTGACGGATAAAGAAGCCTAAGCCCTTCATTTCAGGTATTCTCTCTCCCACGCAGCGTTTGAGCAGGCGCTAATCGCACACTGTGATTCTTGTTCTTGGAACCTCAACCGCTGGCTTCGATTCACGAGTAAAACCTTGCATCCTTGAAAGTATGATTCACAATAAACGGCAGGCCTGTGTTAAAAGGGGAAAAGCAAATATTTATCTGCCAGAATCCGGAATATTTACTACAATATTCTCCAAAAGTGCCATGATTCTGCCAGATTTTAAATGTACAATAAAGTATAATTTAGTCAGCGGCCGCGTTATTCTTTTCACTGCTGAGAAAAAAGGAGTGCGGCTATAAAACAAGACTTTTAACACTGTAGTGGGGTTGATTGTAAGGTCATGCCACATTGGCCCACAGTTAATGAAGTGATCCTCTTTATCACAGCACCGAGAGAGGGGAGACAGGCTGCAGCATCATCTTCCTCTTTCACTCTCTGCAATAAAGCTTCTCGCCCTGCGCCGCCATTCACTGCTCAGCGGCTTATCAGCTGCTGTCAGGGGGTCACATGTTGTACACCTCAGCAACACGCTCCACTCTGAACCTGACGCAACCACGGCACTCGCCAGCCGACCTCGTCCACAGTTCCCTTCTCTCCCCCCAAAAGGATTTTAATTTAATGCATTTGGGATAATTAAATCGCGGGACAAACGAGACAAACTGTGGAGATGCAAATTCAATTGATCAGAAAGATTTCCATAACTGTGGTAATCAATAGCTAATCTGCCATCCCTAATGAGGATGAATGGGCCGCGTTTTCTGTATTGAAGACACTTGTCAACCGTTTTCTGCAAAGGCGAATGATTCTCCCACTGTTCCGACAGATAAAGTAAAAGCAATTATAAAAGCTCAGGGAGAGATTTTAGTCCCAGCACAGCAGCGGCAGGTACGCAGGGACTGAACTTGTCTTTCCCATGAAAGGTCACACAAATTTCATTTGACTTTCTTTTTTTTCCTCCCCTGGAAGGCAGAAGGAGGTCAGCGCAAATGTGATTTTATGAGCTCCTTAACTCAAATGTGATAAATATGAATGAAATCATCCTGAATGTCTTTGAAACTTCTAGCATTCAAAGTCTGCCATGAGGGTTAGTGACTGAAAATGCTGATCATGACTCTCCCTCTTCTTCCTCTTCTGTTGTCTCTTCAGTGTCTGCGCACGTTGGTCGGCCACACAGGCGGCGTGTGGTCATCCCAGATGAGAGACAACATTATTATCAGCGGCTCCACTGATCGCACACTCAAGGTCTGGAACGCAGAGACAGGAGAATGTATCCACACCCTTTACGGGCATACCTCAACAGTGCGCTGCATGCACCTACATGAGAAAAGGTATGGGCCGATCCCACTGTTAGGCGTCATTAAGCCTGTGTTGCATTGAAAGAACAACACCTTCTTGGTGTGTTCTTGCACAGCAGTTGTTTTTGATATCATGCAAGAAAAAACAGAATGTTAATCTGATGGTTTTTATTTCAGGGCAAAACTGCTGAATATTTCCTTGTGTCTGAGAGGATTTGCTGCTCTTTTTTTGTCTTGTAGAACATCAAACCACATCTCTTTGGGGTTTATATGGTTGGTCATACAAAACAAGCAATTTTAAGATGTCACTTTGGGCCTCAGGAAAGTTTGATGGCCGTTTTTACGGCTTTCCGCCAAACAAACCAAATGAATGATGAGCCGTGATACAGATGAATACTGGCTTTTTGTGGTCGATTGAGATAAGATAACAGATAATAATACTTGCAGACATTTTCCTTCCTCTCTGAAGTCTTGTGTAACATGTATTGCATTCTTCTTCAGTTTTACCAATAAATAACCCAATATTGAGCCGATATATTGTGCATCTCTAGGAAGAGATTACAATAAAAAATCGTATATAAAAATTCAAAATAAATCAATTAAATATGTGAATAAGGGATTTTTATTCATTTGTAGCATAAAGTTCCAATTTTATTTGTGAAAAAATTTCTCTTCCTCTGACAGGAAAAGTTCAATATTTTGTGAAATACATATTTCACATTCTCACATTTGTACGGTAAATTTGAAGCTAACACAAGCAGACGGTTAGCTTTGCTTAGCAGAGTGCAAGCAGACGGAAACAGCTCGCCAAATCTACATGGATGCATCTTGTTAGTTCAGATACCCCCAAAAAAACCTCTTTAAACTCTGCCCCATACGCTCTGTTATTATTAGAATCCCAACACCCAACCTAACAGTGATCCCATGAAGCAAAAAGAGCATCGCTGCAACACTATGAGCGGACAGTATCTCTATGAAAGTGAGCATGTGGTCTCATAGTGATTTAAATAGACCCTGTGAGCCATCTTGAGTGAACCGCTGCTCACTCATTCACTCTGTATTACACTCTGGAGACTCAAAGTGCTCTTTTCGCCTTAGGGCCCACCAAGGTTTTTGTGTACCATTTGATTACCCGCTCACTCTGGAAATGCTGCGAGCTACAGGCAGACAGTGAATAACATGTTGGTGATTTCCATCTATGTTGCGCCTCGAGGCATTTTTTTTAGCTAAAGAGTGTTTTCAGTGTGTATTTACAGTATGTTTTCTTTTTTTAATCTGAGCAACCCAGGATAAGAGATCATTTCATAATATGGAAGAATGTCTGTCTCAGGCTTTATTGAAGTGTCGGGAATCGAAGTGTCAGTCAGTGGCAGGACTTCCTGCAGCTCGAAATGTTTCCCTTCTTTCTCTTGGTTTTTAATAACATCCTTGGCCCAAACTGTTCTTACAGTAATAATCTGAGAAATGTAAAACTTGAGTAACAGTTTTCCCTGAAGGGAGTTTCTGTTGCTGTATTATAGCTCATCTTTCATTTTCCATTCTGGGTGGAAGACACTGCTCCAGGGCAGCTGTTTAAGTTAAATGGGCGTTTTTGTACATTCAAGTATGAACATGAATGTGATGCTGTAGGTATTGCGTTATCAGAGGAGTGAAAGAAGATGTTCATACCTGCCTTATTATTCTGCCAATGCAGCTGCCAAGCGATGAATGAAAGCGTTGTGTATACTGTTGAATTTACCCTTCAGAATGGGAGATGTTCTTTCTGTGGATAAGTAAAGCTCAACAAGAACACTTTCAGCTGAATTCACAACAGCTTTGACTGTTTGTGCTGCACCCAGACTCACTCATTCACCTTGTAGTACAAGTGCCTGACTCGCAGTCTTTGTGCTTTTTCGGTCAGGGTGGTCAGTGGCTCCCGTGACGCCACGCTGCGCGTCTGGGACATCGAGACAGGTCAGTGTTTACACGTCCTCATGGGCCACGTGGCGGCAGTGCGCTGCGTCCAGTATGACGGGCGGCGGGTGGTCAGCGGTGCCTACGACTTCATGGTCAAAGTGTGGGACCCCGAGACGGAGACCTGCCTCCACACACTGCAGGGCCACACCAACAGAGTGTACTCGTTACAGGTGAGCAGCTTCAGACACACATTGTACAAGTAATTTCATTCATTTAGAGATCAACTTCTCCAGCTCCATGATTAGATGTAGGGGCTGCTCCATTTTTAATCTTCGTTCTTTCATTCTTTATTTTTGAAAAGGGACCGTGTCCATTAATCATTGAAACAAATGTAAATGAAAAACATACTACACTGTAATAAAAAGCACATATAAGACAGTTGGATAAAATGAGCGGGCAAAACCCAATATCATTTTGTACAGGCGGGATAAGAATAGCATCGGTGTTCACATTTTTTTGGTTGTCAGCGAGCCATTTCTTGTTGCGAAAATGGCTCTGAAGGAAAAGACAGCCCGACTGAATGCAGTTTTACAGAGTCTTCTTCCATTGCTGCACCTCCATTAGCTCTGTTAGCAGGAAATTTGAAGTTGATGAAACCAGGCAGAAGAGGAGGAGCCATGCATACAACGTAATCTTATAAACTACTCGGACATTTTTGTATTTGATGAGGTTTTTGCACAGCGTTCGAGAAAACGGCAGGATCGGGTTTCACAGGCAAATCAGAAATCTTGTTCTTCAAACCTACTCACTGGTTTAAACTAGTAATTTGCTACAAGAACAACAAAGTTATGGATTTTTTACTCTGGTAAAAGTCTTGTTATGTGCAAACTGGTTGCAAGGAGACATCTGTTGTGCCATCCACTAAAAAACAACTAACTATGCACACAGGAAGTCACTGTAGTGTCTCACACTCTGGCATAAAAGCTGAACTGAAACAGTTGTTTTGTGTTTATGTGTGTTTATATTGTGTTTATGTTACTAAATATTAAACATCAGAATGTCTGGTGCAGTCACTTAGTGATTCTAGGGCGGTAAGCCTCGTCGATGTGTTCATGTTCTGCATGTAAAAGCACTAAAGTAGCGAAATTCCTCCTCTTGTGTTCAGGTATTTTCTTTGCCAGTGGTGTTCATAAAAAAGCCATTAACAAGCCAATCGCACCTGATTTCACTGATGTTTTTCTACTCTTTATAATGTTTTAATGCATCCGCTCTTAAGTGTGCATGTGGTCGGTTGTTTGTTCCTTCCTTTGTGCCCTCTAAGATGTCCTCACACCCACTCTGTGTGATTACAGTGCACTGTAGCCGGTGCCATCTCACATCAGGTGAGGGGAGGCCGTTTACTGCGCTGACAGATTGGTTTTTGCACCACGCTGCATCGTTGGGCTTTTAAAGTGTTGACGCTCGACTATTGGACGTGGGAATGAAAAGAAAAGTTTCACAGATCAATAAAATTCATTCATTTCAATGAGTTTAATCTGAAGTTTGTTAATAGAGACCAAGTATGCTGCGCGGGTGTCGGTTACTGAAAATGAATTCCATCAACATTCAATCTGTTGCCGAGGCTGAACTCTTGATCCTCTCCCTCTTCCAGTTCGATGGGATCCACGTGGTTAGTGGCTCATTGGACACGTCTATAAGGGTCTGGGACGTGGAGACGGGCAACTGCATCCACACGTTAACGGGGCATCAGTCCCTCACCAGCGGCATGGAGCTCAAAGACAACATCCTGGTCTCAGGCAACGCAGACTCCACTGTCAAGATCTGGGACATCAAGACGGGCCAGTGCCTGCAGACACTGCAAGGTGAGCGTCGCCGCCGTCACAGCGGACTGTTGCACCAGCTATGTTTAAGTTTTAACAATAACTGTCTATGATAACCATCATAATATAAAAATAAGTTTATAGTTTATTAATTATTAGTTGTGAGTTAGTCATTAACACATTATTTATTGTTAAATAATTTAATGAAAATGGTTTATAACACATTTAACCTGGTCACTAATTTACACCTTTCGCAAGCCGATATAAGTCACTCTGTAACTACTGTTGGAAAAAAAGATTATCATTAATATCCCTTAAACAAATCTAATCCATTGGTAGTTCAATTGTATGAAAAACATTGTATTAAAATCCACTTTTGTATAGCCAACAGTATTAATTAACCTCAATTTTAAAGTCCCTTTATAGGAATACATGTGGAACGAGAGGTAAATCGATGAAGACTGGTAGCTACTGTTATACATTAACTTAACATTAACTTCCTTATACCCGAAAAGAAAATCACTTTCTGCAACAATGTTTTAATTACGGTTGTAGTGTAAGTAGTTCATGCAACAGGCTGCAGAAGAATTCATATGGACACTTAACTGTTAATATAAACATTAAGAAGTGTAAATAATATTTAGCTCTATGTAGAAAAATGTCAGCAGCACCAGCCTTGAGCGACGCACGCAAGTTGTGCCGTGACACTGAGAGTCCAATTAAAACCCCAGACTACACGACCCGTTTGTCTGTGTGAGCCGACACCTTGTGGGCCTGCTGGACCCGATTACAGTCTCATTTCCTTTGTGTCTGTTTTGAATAGTTTAAACTCCATTAGCGGCACTGGTGCCTCACAGGAAGTTGGGAAATCCTTTGCTGAATAGCGGCGGCGACCAGCAGCGCTCCACCCCTAAATGCCCTCATTAGCAAACTACAACCCTGTGTGCTGCTCCTACAAACACCAGCGCACACCAGCTGAACAAAAGGATGCCCCAGTGAGAGTCTGAAGAGGGAGGGGAGGGATAAGAACCGTCCAACCGGGGGGGGGAGGATGCATGCGTTTGTTGTGAAGAAGAAGAGAGGGTGACTACAGTGAAGAGATGAGGACCGGGGTACTTTGTAGGTCATATAATTAGGTCAGCGGACAATTCCTGCCATTCATTACAGTGTTGCGATAAGACAATAGGCCGACAACAAGGTCCTCACTGTCAGCTGAAGAGAGTATAGGTAAT
The DNA here is from genome assembly GCF_900880675.1 of Sparus aurata. Taxonomy (NCBI): domain Eukaryota; kingdom Metazoa; phylum Chordata; class Actinopteri; order Spariformes; family Sparidae; genus Sparus; species Sparus aurata. The sequence goes on from NC_044187.1 coordinate 13,144,192, forward strand.
GATGGGGCAGGCTGCTTTGTTGTGATAATGGTTGGAGAGGAGGGAGGGAGGCGAGAGGCGAGAGGCAGGCATGTTGGGGGTTGGTGCAGAGCAGCATTGTATACTCGGGTAAATAACGCAGCCTTTGATCTAACCAGAGACAGAAATGGAAAAGATGCGAACGCTTGTCGACGGTGAGATTCTGACAAATCTTCTCTGCAAAACTGGGTTGTGAAAACGGAGAGAAATTAAATGTGTCTGGATGAAAAAAAGCGTCAGTGAAAAGCTCTTCATTTGCCAGCACTTGATTCTGCAGCTTGTTTGTGTTTTGTGTCGCCCTAATTGATTTAATTAAGATATCATTTTCAAGCCCTAAGGGCAATCTGAAGTCGGCGCACGCATACAGTCAGGAATAAAAGTCACCTCGGTGAAGGCAGCGAGAGCCGCCATCTTCACTTTTAGTGTGGCCTCCTGCCAGCTGCCGGCACACAAACACGGCAGACGGAGGTGTAGCCGGAGCTGCTTAGCCTCCGTGACAGTGACAGGCCTGAATCCTGGCATGTTGCTGCGGCTCCTCCTGAACACCTCACTGCTCTCACAACAGCTCCAGGAATATAAGAGATGCTTGTTCCCATCGTCTCAGAGGCTTACAGAGGTTTTGTTTTGAGTTCTTTATCCTGTAACTGGGCTCTTATGCTGCAGCTCTCAGTTTAAATTCAGCCATCCACTGCACTACAATGTTAAAAAAAAAAAAAAAAAAAACAGGGCAGGGTTTCCTCCATAACTTGTGTCGTAGAGATTGTAAGCTTCTCGTCTTGTGATCAGTTTCCTCAGAAGACATATTTTGATGTTTTCAAACCCTGATTCCAAAAAGCTGGGAGACTTTGTAAAGCAACAGTCAAACAGAATGTGAACAATCAATTTAAAAGAGTGCAAAAGATTATATATTTATTGTTTTAACTCATCAACTTCTTTTTGTAGCTATATGCTTATTCTGAATTTGATGCCAGTCAACAAAAGACTGCCCAAAACCACCTGTTTGGAAAATTCCACCAGTAAACGGGTTCATTGGTAACAAGTGGGATCCTGTTGTTGTTTTTCTGATGCTTTTCGAGACGTTATGAAAATGTAATATCATGATTATCCTGTTCAAATTAACCGTGATATTAAAAAATAAGATATTGATTTAGCGCGTTAGGATCGCGCATGTAATCCAGCAAAGATGTTCGACCTCGTGCATCTTTTGTTTATGAGTTCATCTGGTTGCTGTTTCAGTATTAATTGACTAGCTGATAATAATTGTGCTTTAGTATACTTTTTTTTTAATTAGTTATGGTTACAGGCATTTTTTTAATTAAATCTTTTACTCTGCTTTCAAAGCGATTCACGGTAAAACCTTATATTATCCACATTCCTAGATGTTTAATCTCTACTGAGAAATAATATGAGCAAAGGTGCCATCTGCATGTTATACACAACTTTATCTCTTAGATAATGCAAGAAATTCCCACTGTGAGTCCTAGCATCGATAATCTCGCAATCTGTCTGAATAAATGTTGTACAAAAGTAACTGAAGAAAGAAAAAGTCTTCAACAGGCGGTGGACCGACTTAATATCAGAGCAAAGAGCTGTAAAATATGGAAACATTAACAGTGAATAAAAGTCTTTACGGTTAAAGGATTAGAATTCACTAAAGTTCTCGCTGCCTCGAGGCTTGTGTTTGATCAGTGACAAAAAGCGCTGCCCCTGATATTTCCTGGGCCATCAGAAACGTCTTCCCCTGGAGCCCAAACTATGGCTGAGGTACTAAATATAGACTCCGGTTCCTCTTGTAGGAATCAGACTGAAGTTCTCTATTAAAGGTTCTAGTAGCGGTAGAAGACTTCATCACTCTAACCATCTGTTTTTTCTTTGTGTGTTCAGGTCCCCACAAGCACCAGAGCGCCGTGACGTGCCTCCAGTTCAACAAGAACTTTGTCATCACCAGCTCGGACGATGGCACGGTCAAACTGTGGGACCTGAAGACAGGCGAGTTCATCCGAAACCTGGTGACTCTGGAGAGCGGCGGCAGCGGCGGTGTGGTGTGGCGCATCCGCGCCTCCAACACCAAGCTGGTGTGCGCGGTGGGCAGCCGCAACGGCACAGAGGAGACCAAGCTGCTGGTGCTGGACTTTGACGTGGACATGAAGTGAGGAGGGACGTGGTGGGTAAGGACGAAGAGAGCGAACCACGGAGAGGAAGGAAATCGAGAGGGAATGGGAGATGAGGCACCTAGACAACCGGGGGGCCCGCAGCCCAGAACTCTTCACCCAAACTCGCAAAATCTACAACCACCACCACCAACAGTGGGCCGTCCTGTCCTCTACCATCATCTTCTCCCCGTCCCCCGTCCCCTTTGGGCAAATGTTACCGACGGAGCCACAGACCCTCACATGTGTTCAGTCCTCTGCTTTTGAATCCCCGCCCCCCCCACCACCACCACCACCACCACCACCACCAGTACGAGGTGGAGCTGGAGGGGATCGGGCTGGAAACGAGGCAGGGGAGGAGAGGGCACGACCGGTCTGTCCCCCGATTGGCTGGGAAGAAAAAAAGAGAGGAAGACAAGGAATGACGACTGAACTCTTTGAAGCGACTCTCAACCCTTTTCGGTTTCGGAGTCAGCTTCTCACAGAGACTTGGTTTCGCTCAAGCCTGACAGATTTTGAGATGTACAGAGATATATTATTTTTTAAAGACCCTCCCCCCCACCTCCACACACAAACCCCACCCCCACCCCTCCTCCCATCAGTGCGCGCCCACACACACATACACTCAAAACGGCCAACCGTAAAGATCGAGGAAGGTGGCAGACGTTTTTAAAAGCTAAATTTCCGCACACAGCTACACCTAAAGAGCTGCTCGTTTGTAGAGGAGAGAAAGCGTCTGGAGGGTTCAGCCTGTAATCAGGCTCGTTTCTTGTCACTCCATTTCCGTTCTTTATTGTTCTCCACTCGGTTTCAGTAGTTTTTGATTTCTTTACAATATCGCACACAAACACAACTGTGAATTTCAATACGTTTTTTTTTGGTTTATCATATGAAAGGGGTTCCTCTTTTGTTTTGGTTTGTTTTTTTTTTTGTCTTTCCTCGCGGTTGCCAACAGCAACAAATCCCAGTATTAGAAAGCTGCTCTGTTTAGGTTTGCTGTCATTATGTCACAGTCAAGGGTTTTTTTTTTTTTCTTCTTCTTCTTCTTTTCGTCTTTCTATTTGAGTTGTTTGTTCTTCCTTTCTGTTCTCTACATACCTGCGTTTGGAGCTCTGTCTCCACACAAAAAAAAAGAAAAAAAAAAAGAAAATCAATGCTGTCCAGAATTTTTCAGAGTCTAGCTGGGGTGGTTCCCTCAATGCCGGCGCTGTGACGGGAGAAAGTAAAGGTTCTTTGCTCTAAGCGCTGTGGATTAATGCCCCTGAAGCCCCCCCTTCCACCCCTCCCGGCCCCTTCCCCCTCTACTGTTTTCCCCCAGTGGCCAAACTGTATTTATGCTGCTAGATGAATGGAAAAAAGAGAGAGGGAACTTTTACTTGCTGCGACGTTTTAGTCCCAGGCAAAATTCCAAATTGAACTCTATATGTTTGGACTTCAAGAAACAACAGATGAAAAAAAAAAAAAAAAAAGATAACATCCGACATTTTTGTTTTTATTTTTGTTTGTTTTTTGCCACTGAAACTTGAGCCAAACGTGCCTCTACGAGGCTGAGAGGAGGGAGCGTGTCCGACAGATACTGACGGGATCGCCTGCAGAGAGGAAAACAAGGGGATGTACACTGTTGGCGTGCGTGCGTGTGTGTGTGTGTGTGTGTTTGTGTGTGTGTGTGCGTGTGTGCGTGCATGTGATGCGTGTGTTAGCGTGTTAATGGGCAACTTGTAAACACATTCCTTGGGACAACGCTCTTTCAGCCTGTTCTTTGGGGAAATGTACAAATGCCGTGTGGACTGGCAAAGGAAAAAAAAGAAAAAAAACTAGCAGATGTATCGGTTTTTAACACGTGAATGAGAGAAACTGTCCGTATCCGTGTGTGATTGTTGTTCCATTCAAAGATGTCTGAAGCAACAGAGGAGACCATCACAAGCATCAACTGACTGACAGGTCGAGCTGCCAGGAGTCTTAGTGTTACATGTGGGCGGCGGTCGCTCGTCCGGGCGGCGGTCACAGACTCGTGGATCGTCGGCGGGAGGAAAAACAAAAACACAAAGGCAACAAAAAAAACGTGAACAGAAACGTTGTAGCCAAAACGAAAAATCGTCTCAATCTCCAAGAGTCACAACTCAAGCTGAACTGTGAAAGTGGTATAACACTGTATATTAAAAAAGAAAAAAAAAAAGAAAACAATCTCGCTCTATCTCCTCTCGTTGTTTTCTCCCTCTGTTTTAATTTATGATCTGGTTTGAGAAATCAGATTTGTTGCAGGTGTTTTATTTTTTCAGTTCATGTAAACTGCCTGGCAAAAAAGAAAAACAGACAGAAAAAACCTTAAAGGGATTGTGTATTTGTTTGATTCACTTAGAATTTTATTTTCTTATAACTTAAGTGCAATAAAATGTGGGTTTTTCTTTTTTCATTTCAAGCATATCAGTTGTCTGTTTTTGTTACCTGTGTGAAGGCATCTTATATGTTCAATAAAGCAAATTATTTGGTTAATAACATCCACGAGGGACTGCTTTGAACATTTAACGCAGTGCAGGTTTGTAGGGCTAAAATTTATCGCAGCAAACAAGCGATTTGGACTTCTGGAGGATTTTTACTTTGTAGATCATAAGTTATTTTTTATTTTGCCTGCCTAAGAGGTCATATTTCCAGTTTATAACTTCGAGTCTATTAAAACTGCAATCCCAATATGTCGTATAAGTCTCAAAGGTCTGCAATAGCAATTCCTGCCTCCCTCAGTACTTTACAGGGACATGAAATGGGGCCGCAACTCTCCAAAAAGCAGAAATAAATAAGGAGCGGTCACTTGCACAGCAGAATACTTGCAGTAATGAATGGTCGGTTAATCTAAAAGTTAACACAACTGTCACAACTGAGTCGTTCATCCAGCAAAAGACACCAGATATACTGTCTGATCAGCAGAAACGAGCGACTTGATGGACTGACTCTGGGCTCGGGTTTCTCCATTTTATTAACAAGACAATCAAAAAATGAAAAGATAAAAATTTGATTTAAAAACGACTGTTGGCTGCAGTTCTGCTGCAGATGAATTTAAGCAAAAGGGAAAACCGAAACCTGAAGTCACTTTTCCAAACTTAAATAAGGAACATTTTGTGATACCAGCTTCTTAAACGGGAACTTGCACATATACTACCAACGCTGCAGTGATAGAGAGCTGGTTGAAAATCAGCAAATTAATGATTTAAAACTTCTCTCCGTGTTTCCTGCTAAGACATTTCTGGAAACAATGTAGGCAATTGTTTCCAGAAACATATTTTAGCCTTTAACTGTTTAGGATCGTTCTCTATTGCTGCTAAACAGGAAGTGGCGACACACTGGCTGTAAAACAATGCAGCGCTGACAATACTATGATATTGTTTGTAACCAGATGGCCTACATACTGTTTCTGTTTCAAAATAAGCAATGAGCAAATAACAAAAAGCCAAACTGAACCAAATCCATCAGCAAGAGTGTTTATTTGTTGCAGTGCATTCTGGTTGTTGTAGGTTTTCAGCCTTTCGAGCACCACAGTCCTTCTCTTCTCTGCTTTCCGTGGTCATGGGGCACAAATTTCAAAAAATATTCGTGCTCTTTTACTCTGTAGAGAGCCCAGTTTTATGCAAGGACCACCTTTTCCAGCTGTGAAATACTGCTTTAAAGTTTTTCTGTTTAATATCTCACATAAAAGGTCTTCAGATGACGGACAAAACGATCACCTCGGGCTCTGTGAGTGTGTGACAGGTAGTCCTTCATATTAGCCACCAAAGGAAAAAACCTAAAGAGCATTCCTGCATTTCTATTCTCTGAAGATTGTACAGTCTTTGTAGAGGAATACCTCCTGTAAATGCTTTCTAGATATGTTTTTTCCGTTCTCAAAGCCATTAAATGCTTTGTCAGCACAGTGTGACGCTCGAAACAAAAATCTGAATCGAGGTAGCCTGAAGAGGTAAAACAAGAAGATTTGGGAATCATTCTTAATCCGAGCATTTTTCAATTAATATTATTTTTTTTTCCTAGAGTGATTAATCTGCCCCCTGAAAACATAATAACGGGTATTTTTTTTTTTTCTCCTTAATTTTTTTCTCCTTAATTTAATTCTTGTTTTTGGCACCTCTCGGGGATAATTTATGCCATTTTAGCCTCACAGAAGCACATGTTGCTTTCACGCTGCTCTCAGAGTCTAAAGCACCACGAAGGCGACCGATTTGAATGTGACCCTCTGTGGGTTGTTTTTTTTCTTTTTTTTTTTCTCCCCTCTCTTCTCCCCGTCAGTGTCAATTATATCCGGACCGTTATCTGTCATGAGCCCATACAGCTCGGTGCAGCGGCGGCAACAGAGTCTGTGCTGTGCTGCGGATTCCCTCCTGCCTGTTGCCTAGTGATAGCTCGTCCCTGGCTGGGGCCTCAGCGCCCAGTGTGCAGTGCTCGCGGTATAAATGGTATTGTGAGGAAGCGGCCAGGGCTGTACATCCTCACATGAATGGACGCGTGGGGGAGTTTCCACTTTGGTTGGCAAGGTTACTCCGAGCGCCTGTTTGTTCCCAGGCTTCGCTCGTGTGTTGTGTAAGCGGCGGCACTAACTGGTCGAGCGGGATAGTAATCTGGCCTCTCTCGGAGCGGGGTGTTTGTTTATTGATAAATGTGTTTTCTGGTTTACTACACCGAGGCAGAAAATGCCACAAAAGCTCTGATTTTAGGGCTAAAGCGATCGATCCGTTGAGAGAACATTAATCAGCAGACGTTTTGATTGAAGACATGAATCGTTTCAGTAGGTTTTTTTCCAATCAAATCTTCTCTGACTGGAGCTTCTCAGACGTGACGAAGCGCTGCATCAATGTAAATTTAATATATTTGGGTCTTGGACTGTTGATCTTGCAAAACAAGAAGTTTGAATTTTAATCACTGCTTTGGTCAACTAATCGAGAAAACGGTGGGAAAGTGCTCTGATTTACTAAAGTAAAAGTCACAACAGCGCAAAGCAAAAGTTCTTTAAAGTACTGCATTTAAAAGAGGAAGTGCTGCAGTTTTGCGCATCAGAGTCCCAATAAGAAGTCTCGGAGTACAACTGCATATGTGAAAAAAAGTTGTAAAAAGCTTGTTGAGGCTGCGCAGGTAGATGCACCAATCGGTTCAATTGCCAAAAAGTGATGTCACTCGAGTCAGCATCTTTTGGAGCTGAAGACTGCAAGCTTGAATTTGAAGGAAAATCTGAGGGTGTGGAGTTGGAAAGAAGCGAAGCATAAAACGGCCAGTTCTCCGGCCAAACTGTCGGTGGTCCGGCTGCATCTGTAAGTAATGTAGGCACCTGGTTCTGAGAGGGGAGGTTTAACTCTGCTGCTGATGCTGATGCATCGATCTGAGTGCAATCTCCGAATCAGTGGAAAACTCTTGTGTAAAAATACAGAGAAGATTACCAATTACTTGTTTTGCAGGGAAATTTAAAGGGTCACAAGATAAATCTGAGAGGCCATGAGGAGAAAAACTAAAAACTATTCGGCTCCACATTTCGACTTTTTTCTTTCCTTTTTCTTTCCTTTTTCTGGTGGTTTATCAGATAATCTTACACCTGTAAAGGACCGAAGACATGAAACCATTTGTCAAGTTTAGTATCCTCTGTGTTGTACTTTCTGCAGTATTATATTTTAAAGTATATTAATGTCTTATCATAAGATACATTCCCTACTGGGTCATCGAAGATATGAGTGTATCCTATAGTGAGACATTTATCAGAGAACCAATGTTAAAATATTACCTAATTTAAAGTGAAATTCAACCATCCCAATAGTATTTAAGTAAAAGTGGCAGATATTAAAAGCACTTGAGCGTCCCCCCTTTTTTTTTCTGGTAATAAATGTATCAGAGGAACAAGGCCGATAATTCCACTATTGGATACGATATTCATCATTTTTCTAATTATTAAAATCTTTTTGTTTTTCCAATCACAATAACGTAAAGTAATTTAAAAATACGTTCCTTTGGGTCTGATACAGCATGCAACCTGCGATGTAACAAGTAACTAAAGTATAAAGAGTAGTAAAAAAAGTACAATATTTGCCTCCAGAATGTAGTGAAGTGGAAGTATCGAGTAGCAGGAAATGGAAATACTCATGTTGAGTACAAGGAACTTAAAATAGGACATTCCACTAAAGTAACAAGTAACTATAGCTGTAAAGTATTTTTAAAGTATTTTCAGTATAAAGTATCTTACAAAGGACACGCTAAAATACGAGTGCCTCAAAATTGGACTTCGGTACATTACATGAGTAAATATACTTAGTTACATTCCATCACTGCAAGTTACAGTGCTTTCTCTATGTAAAAAGTAACTATAGTTGTCAGATACATCTGGTGCTGTAAAAAGTAATATATTTCAGTCTAAAGTATCTTTTAAAGGACAAAGTACAACACTGGACTGGCGTAGAGTAAAAAAAAAAGATCATGGATTTTTTTGCATCCATACTATGATTTTATTTCGTGAGAGGAACTAACCAGCGGAACATCCCATGTTCTTGGATCGGCGGCGTGTCTGCTGTAAACATCACGGGCAGGAGACACTGATGTATCTGCTCAAATGGTCCTTTAATGAACTTAATTTTAGGAAGTGATGAATCATCTCATTCCTCGAGGTTATTAGCCATTTATCTACCTTACACTCGCTGCCTGGATTGCACTTCACTTCCTCTTGATGAATGGATGTCCCTCTCCCTGCTCTCGCCGCTCAAGCCAACCATGTCTGCTGTTGGCCCTCGGCACTTACTCATCTGGAGACAAAACAACAACAACAACACCGCGGACGTGAGGGATGGAAAAACAAGCGAGGGCTGCAGAATTTCGACGGCACGGGAAGCATTTAGGAGGTTAAGATGAAAGGAGGTGTTGGAGGAGGGCTCCCACACCTCCTTCCATATCCCTCCATCTCTTTGTTCGGTAATCCTGCCCTGCAGCGTCGTGGCTGCTCTCATTGCCAGCAGATTCTCAAAGGGCCGTAGCATTAGCGGTGGTAGCGTTCCACGTCTCCGCTTAATCCCATTTTGGACCTTTGTTGGAGCCGAAGAACTGATAGAGAAGCACTTAATCGCCATAACCTGCCGTCAATGAATGAATGATGAATGGAGTTATAGTATTGTAGCTCGCCATTGATCCACGCACACACAATATAGGTGGATGTAAAATGTTTCCTTTCGTTGGGGGGGGGGGCGGGGGGGCTGACGTTGACGTCGACCATTAATCTTGACGGTCACATGCGTTGGAAGGCTGTGAGGTCAACATGTTCACCCGGCTCCTCCCCCGCGGGCTGAAAGTGTGAATTTGTGCAAATTTGACATGTCTGACCTTTTTTTCTCCTTCGCACTTGTCTCGCGTCCGAAAAAGGCTGCAAAAAAACCCATTGAAATGCCAGGTTTATCATTGGCAAAATTGGCAATTTTGAACGAACTCCTCTGGAAGCTCAGCAGTGCGCCGAATCACGTCTCAGGTTCCCCTAATGAGTTGTGTCAGAGCCATTCTTGAATGCAGCGATCGCGGTACGAAAGAGGGGGGAAGCAGGGATGTTCATTCATCTGCTTCCCCCCCCCCCCCCCCCCCTCCCTTTTTAAAATCAGGCACGGTTAATCAGAGCCAGGTGAGTACGAGGCGGATCAGATCAGCCCGAGTCTCTTTGATTGGCCTGATGGGATTCACGCCCGACTGCCTCCTCTTCAGCATCAAGAGGCCGACAGCAGGAGGCATAACTGCAGGGGTCATTCATTCGTACTGCTGACAATCCCGCCGAGCCCCGAACACAAGACAGTTATTTCAAATTACAGTCAAGATTTCTGTGTCTCAATAAATTACCCACCGTGTGAGGCTGAATTATACAGAGAGGTGTAAAATAATGCAAGAGACATCCGAGAATTTTCCTTTTGATCCGAGGGCGCAGAAAACACAAACTCGGCATCTCGGGCTGCAACCGGCAAATGTGTTGAAGGCAGCTGGTTAATTCGTAAAGAAGTTTTGTTACTCGCCTCTGTCGCGGGTATTCAAAACGTCTTTTCGGTTGTTTTGCGCTCTGATGTCAACTGAGGGTCCGTCGAGATCACATGCGAGGCCTGAGGTCACGCGTGAGTCATCGGCGCCGTGTGGGGGATGGCGTGAACTGGTGTGAAACCACCTGAGAGAGAGAGAGAGAGAGAGGGCGTGAGGATGATGTCACCTGGTCCATCTCTGAACGGAGGTCACGTGTGAACGGGGGCATGGATCCATAATCAGGGAAATATCGCTGTCACATTTCTCACCTCAACACCGATTAACATTCAGGAAAAATGGCGGTGCAGCTGTGTTGTGAAGGAGAGCAGTGAAAATGCAGGGACAAGCGATGGGAGATGTTTTAAAAGGGAGCAAGCAAACCAATCATAAGATGCTGCTAGAATCAAGGAAGCTTACAAAGATAAAAGGGTTATTATGTCACCAAATCTCACGTTGGTACTAGACTGTGGCATCAGCTCTATTGAAGTCTATGGGAGATGCATGTAGGATCACACTAACACCCAACATAGATACGTCGTATGACTGCTGATGAAGTAAAGCCTCCAGAAAATGTAAGAAGACACTTCAGAGAGAAGTATAATCACTGTTATTTCACCGGTGGATATTGTTGTGATCAAAAGGAGGCAGGTCCAACCAGTGTTTCCGATGACACTGCAATTACACTCCGAACAATCAAAAATCGAAGGACCAACCCTGCGTCGATAGTCATTAACCTACTCTCTGAAGTGTGTTCTTTTATATTCTGAAGACATTTCTTCATCAGAGGTCATACGACATGATGTGTTGGGTTTTAGTGCGTTTCTCAATGAATCTTCCATAGACTTCAATAGAGCCGACACCACAGTCTGAGTCCAAAACGAGATTCAGCGACATGATGACCTTTCCGTCTTTTTTCAGCTCCTTGGCAAGAATAAGCAAAGGAAAATAATGTCAAGAATTTCTTTTAGTTTTTAAAAGAATTTGGTTAAAGTTATAATCATAGCATTTTTGCGAACCACCTCATATTGACTTGGGCAACCCAGACGCCAGAATAAATGTTAGAAATGTTAAAACTTTACATTTCTTTATGTTCAGTTTTGAACAGCTTCTTTCAACATTCATGCTTAAAATACCTGCTCTTGTTGCCTCATACACGGCCAGAAATTGTCCCGAGGTCTCCTGAAAATTGTCTCCAGCTGCCGTCGCTGGCTTGACAGCCCTCTCGCCCGTGACTCCACCACCACCCCCTCCACCTCCTGATGTGACAGTCAGGACTTATCCGTGTAACGTGAACAGGATATGACACGTATTCTTGAACTGTCAACGGCCTAGGACGCAGACAAATGTGAACCTGTCAGTGGTTCGTAGCAATGAGAGCTGCCAACATTTAATCCTGACGACTGAGGCTGACTGAGGATGTGTTTGAGTCCACGACTTGAGAGCCACACCCACCATGTTCCTCAAGAGAATGTACACACACACAAGTCTTCCCGCGTTCTTTTTCTTCTGTTGAGTTTTTCAGCGATCAGTAAGCGTTGCCTTACCACTGAAAGGTCAAAATAGTTAATGACCGGAAATGACGTGTGAGTGAGGCTGTGAGTAAAAAACAAAAACTTCCAACACTTCTATCGCGCGACCTGGATGAGTTCAAGCGTCTTCACGCAGTGGGATTCTCGGCTCCCTTACCAGACTTGACAACTGTCACAACTTTGGTCGCAGCTGCACCGTCCTGTGACACTGTTGGTCCATAAATATCCATTTTGGAGCTTTAGTGATGAAAGAAGTCTATGTCAGGACCAGATTCTCACAGTGTGACTGCTGCTACAGCTCACATCTACAAGAATATACAACATGAAGTGACGTACGAGTGTCCCCTCACTATGGCAGCATCCCAGATGGATGAATTAATGAAGTCTCTGTTAGCGTGTTTTTATATTTTCAGGCCGTAATTTTTCGGCTCTCATTATGTCATGCAGCGGGACACAGATTGTAGCAAATACTTTATTATCTTGGGTAGAGAGACGTGACACTGTGCGAGATCCAGTGAAGCTGTTGTCGTCACACAGAGTGGAGAGCCTTTAAAGTTTAAAGGATCGGAGAACAAAAACATTTCCTCCTGTGGTTTTCTCGCCATCTTGATAGTTCTGGTTTATTTGCTCAGTTTGTGATCAAAATGAAGTCGGCAGTGAGGGAGAAAACGTTTCCTGTAATTTTGGTGAACCAGACCGTATAAAGGTTCAGTTTGTATGATCGTTGATTGTTGTCATCCTCAACTCATCAAATACTGGCTTATGTCGGACCGGCCATCAAACAGGGTGACGAGCCATTTACCGATTTTAAGGTATAAAGTAGTATGGACGTTGATGATCATCTTCTTGTGTACATTTGCTTATTTCTACTTTACAGAAATGTAGTTTTGGGGAATACAATTTAATCAGAAGAGAAAAAGCTGCAATGACTAACTGTTTTTGTGCCATTTTTTATAATTTAAATTCTGACAACTCAAACAAATCTTCACAAGGTTGCGTAGGCAAACCAGGAGAGACGGGTGTCCCGTAACAATCTGGCCGATAAAAATGTGATTAAAACATGCAGATTGCTACAAAATGTTACGTAGAGCCCCTTTGATTAGTCTGTCAATTACTTGTCCAATTAATCATTTATGAAAAACTGCAAAACTCCAATCACAAGTTTCTGATCATTTTCTTGATTCATTGTTTCCCCCCAAAAAAACTTTTAGAAAGTTGAAAGTTGCAACCACACAGTTTCCAAGAGTCCAAGGTTTCTGTTTTGTTCAAAGGTATTAAAACGGTTTGTTTTGTTTAAAGAAAAGAAAAGTGCTCACATTAGAGAGAATGGAACGAATAAAAGACTTTTTTTGGTTCTTTGGTTCGAAAACGATTCGTTGACTACTTTTTGTTTTAGTAGCAGATTTATTGTTTGTCGCTAATTGTTTCAGAAGCATTTTGTTGTGTGAGCGACCGCTCTCAGCACCGTGACCTTGAGCATTGTCGGGTTGGGAGGTGCGAAAGTGAAGATGCGTGTTTTCGTATCGGGAGGACCGTTAAAGGAGCACTCAGCTTCACGCTACACCAGTGCCCATCTGCAACACTCGTGTGCGTAGGCGTCGAGAGTATGGCGGGGGGGGGGGGTGAGGATGCCAGCACACACTGCTATGGAGAGGGCATACACGCCGCCTATCCAGCACCACCTGTCTCACTCGGGGTAACTGATGAGCACAAGGTGTGCGACGGCGCGCGCTCCCATTTATCTACGGAGGAGATGAGTAAGCAAATTCACCCGTGGTGTCGTCCTCGAGTGCTAATTACGCGGTCAATTTTCTGCAACAGAGGACAGAGAGTGAGACTGATTTATTGTGTTCGCATGCATATGGAAGAGGAGAACCTCGAGGATTTAACAGATTCCATGTCAAGAAAACGCTGCTGTACTTTTTTCTTTTCTTTTTCTTCCCACTTTCAAGCAGTTGTGTTGCTCTTGTTTGTGTGTTTGTGGAGGTTGTCGCTGGTTTGCTTTTTTCCCTCTGCGCCTGCCTTGATGCCCGCTGTGGCTTGGCAGGGCGACGCTGCCGCTGACAGCTCCTGAGCCGGGAGAGTGCTGCAGGCAGAGCTCGGGCATGACAAACCCTTCTGGAGCACGCTTAGGACTCAACGGAGCACTGATACAAAAAAACTAGTAGAATTCTTTAATGCCCTGACCTTCTGCATCATTCTCAAACCACCCTGTGTGTCCAGTGCAGGAGTGTTTTAACCCTGTAGTTTCTGATTGAATTAACTGAGTAGTTCAGTTATTTCTATTAATCACGATCACATTGTGCTCACACAAGCAACAACATCCTCTGTAGTCACTGGCTGTTGAATTTGGTGTGTGTGTGTGTGTGTGCGCGCGCTGACTCAGCGGTAGACGACCTGCTGCACTTCATCGAGTTAGACGGAGGCGATGAAGCTGCTCCAGAAGTAGAAAGCCGTGTTTGGACCGACCCGAAAAACCCCAAGTGAGAAAACACAGCCTCCTCTTTCGAGTGAATAGAGTCACAGTTTGGTCCCGGCGCGGGGTCATCCATCAAAAAACAACCAGGCTCAAATTTTTGCTGCAACGGGAGACTCAAGGCAAGGTGCTGCTTCGCCCAATCAAATCCTTTTCGAACGCTGTGTTTCCATCCATCATTCGTCGCGCTGAAACGAAGAATATTTGGCACTGTGGTAATTCCACTGAATCAAATCCTATCACAGGACGTTGCGCAGTGTTTCAGCATCCGATCGGCCTTTAAACAGACTGATCTGTTACTCAAACTGGACTTCCTGGATCATGTTTCATTATCTCACTGGTACTGTAAACAGCACGCCACAAAAAAAAGAGAGCTGTATCTTTGTGGTTTAAATCCCCACTCAAAGTGCAAAACAAACTTTTCAACCACCCACAATGCTTCCCTGTGGCTGCTGTCCGGAGACAACGTTAGCAACAAGGCTGCCACAAGCAGCATGTCTGAACCCAAAAAAAAACAACCATAAGAATCCCAGTCTGACCTACAAACTCTGATCTCAGTGCAATGAAAAGACAAGAGTCAAACACTTGGTTGTCTACTGATCACGCAGTTTTGAACTGTCTCGCTCGTCAGGGGAAACACATATCAACGGGGAAACAGAATGTGTCACGACACCGGAGCGCTCTCCATCGAGTTAACGCCCGTTTGTTCACTTTGTTCTCTTTCACTTTCTGTACCTCCTCCAGGGTTCTTTCCAAAGTTCTTCCAGTTCTTCCACTGTCATGTGGGGACAGCAACCAGGGAAAACCAGTCTTTACATGGATGGTGTAATTTTAAGCTGTTACACTGTGTAATCAGTAATTATTTCAGGATGATAATTTAAGCCAAAAAAAGAAAAAAAAAAAGTTGTCTATTGAAAGCTTAAGCTGTCAGATTCTTTTCCTTTAAATTATATTGTTCATATTTGTTTGGCATCCAATCAAACCTGACTAACGCGGTAATTTGTTTCAAATCCGAACGAGCTTCTGACTCACTGACTGAATCGGGGCCGCGCTCACCACAACGTAAGTAATACATGAGTGCTTTCTACCTGAACTGTGTACCGTCACAGCCTGTGGGGGAGCAGTCACGCAGACGTCTCTGAGTAGAAATGAAAACAGTGGCACAAATGTCAGTGAAATAAACACAACACAGTGACACATGCAGGTGGCAGGAGAAAGAAAAAAGAAGCTTTGAGCAGTTCACATTCATTACTCTCTCCGCTTCGTAGTTCACGACCCAGTTTCATTTTTTTGGGTGAACTTACCCTTTAATTTTTTTAAAGATTATTTTACCCCTTGCTTGTTTTATATCGTCACCTCCTCACTGGTCTTTGGAGTTGAGATAAAGTTTGTGCGTTTGCATTAATCATTTAGATCTTCCAACAGCAAATGAGCTGATCTAAAAAAGTTTACCCAGCGAGATCGGAAAAATTGCAGCAAACTTTGTAACTTGCAGCAAATCTCCGACACCCTTATCAGGATGCTTCAGAGAACCGTCATCTTTTTTTCATTCCAGTTCAAGCTACTGTGTTTTTCTTTTTCACCCCTTCTTGCTTCTCTTTACTGCCACATTCCCAGCAATTAACTTGGGCGAGAAAAATGTTGTTGTTCCCGATAGAAATAACACAAACGCTGCAATAAGCCCGAATTGTTCTTTTAATGGACGGTCCTAAAGGTCAAGTTCACAATTCCACTTTAGATGAAGCGAGATTAAAGAAATCAGTCATGTGTGAGTGAAATAATGGGGGGAAAATGTATCTAGGTTAAATATTACCCAGAGACAGAAAGAGAGGAAGGATGCAGTGGAGCAAGAACTGGAAGTGCCGTTAATACCAGGACGCTAATTATACTCACCATCTGCAAAATATTGTGCAGCGATGATTCCCAGGACTGTCGTGTTGTTACGCTTTCATCATCATCACAATTTTCCCCAGGAGGAAAAACGCTTCCCGTCCAACCTGGGACCAATACAAATCCGCAAATGGCTCCTGTCAAGTCTCGCGCCGTAACAGTATGATTATCATCCCCGTCAGAGGTCACGGCGGCGTCGAATTAGTTTTGCACTCGCGCCCAAGTTAATTGGGAGAGGCGGAATCGCAAACAAAAGCAATTCGGAGCGCTTTCGTAGAGTGATAAAACAACGAAAAAGGTTAAAAGATAGATAAAGAGGGATGCAGATGAAGACGGTGTTTGTGCAAAACCTCACATAAGCTGGCAGGCTGTTCTGGGCTCCGGGTGCATAAACACTCCGCGTTCGATCGGCGGATTTAGAAAAACGAGCGCTGGGAATTTGAAGGAGACATCTGTCGGGTGACCTGAGAAAGCTGTCTGGTGGACAAATTGGAAGCGCGTCAGATATGTTCTCTGGACCGGACCATTAGGAGCTCCACAGACCAGGAGAAGTCAATTCTGTAATTATCAGGTAGCAACAGGAGATGTTGGGTGAAATGATTGGATTTTTCTTTTTTCTTTTTGGAGTCCTAATTAACATGCAAAGTGCTGTGCGTTGGATGAGCTGAAGCCCTTAAATAGATGCAACAGGATGACAAACAAACAAACAAACGAGGGGATTGCAAATACGTATGAAGGTGCTTCTGAATCCAAAGGGCTGCAAAGGCCTCGACAAAACACACTGTTGGCTTCCACCTCGCAACCAGCAACACATTACAAAGAGACGCCATAACCGAGAACAAGTTTGCAAAAGCGAGCGAATGTTTATTTACAAATCATACCAAAATTAGCCAAAACTATGGGAAGCTGGAGGCCTAAAACAAAATCAGCAAAAAGGCAGAGATGGTCTGGGTCGGCCACACAGCAAGCCTTCCCTCCATGGACTAAGAAAAGATTACCTAAACGAAACCAACATATACAGCCACTAAACTACCAGACCTCCATCATCCAAAAGAGAACACAGACAAAGACAGATTATCTTGAAACGGTCAGGAGTGCGTCATCTGTGGAGGAGTAGAGCTTCTTTCTCCTCCACTCTGAGCACGGATGAGCAGCACCTGAGAGAAAATTGCAGTCGATCTGATTGAACTGTGGCTCATTTGTTCTGGCCTCGTCCCAAACTCAACAACTTTTGGTTGAAAGTTCGTCACTGCTGCTGTCCGATGTCCACATACACGAGCTCTCTCCTAGTCCAGAGAGCCGTGTCATTGGAAAGCTTTGGTACAGAGCCCCAGTTAGACACATTGTGGCCACAATATAGCTATAATGTGCGCACGAAATACTAATGAATAATATTAATATCATTCCTGGACGGCTGGGTAAGCAAATCGAGCGCACCTTCTCTAGAAACTGCAGTAGCCTACGTGAGTGTCTTTTCTTGTTCTGTAATAAATTCATAAACTCATTTGTGTCTGCAGGAGCTGCTGCAGACACAAATGAGTTTACGGCTACACATTAACACAACAAAACATTGTGTAGTAACAGGATGAGGATAAAATGTTGGGTGAGAGGTCAGCAGACAGGCTACCCGTTCTAACAAAGTATCAATCATAGGCCTAATTAAATAACTGCCTAAATGCGGGATAACAAGACATTGACTAGAGCAGAATAAGAATGAATTGTCCCCCCTGGCTGACAGAATTCTCCAGTTCCTTGTTTATGGAGAAGAATTCAATATGAGATGTTTTGGAGGAGGCGAGAAGTTCAAACCGCGACTATATCGCAGCACTGAGAGGACCCACACGACGCCTCGGTGACATTTATTTTCAATAGATATGTTTTTCAAAGCTCAGCGTAACCATACAAACTGATGACCGCAGAAACCCACGAAGGAAGAGTACGAGCATTGTTTTATTTGTTTGTTTTTATTCTTTCTTTGTCTTTTTTCCCCTCAAATGTGTAATGAGGGGCGGGAAGAAGAAGCAAGCATTGTTCTTGTTTACCCACTTCAATGCTCTGTCGCCAGCTTTCTGTGAAAAAATACATAAATACTGTTTTTTTTTTTTTTTTTTTAAGTTTGACATTGTGAGAAATGTGTTTCTTTGCTTTCTTGCAAAAAGTAAAAAAAAAAAAAAAAAGTTTGGGTTGAGCTGGAATCAGCTTAGCATACAAAAGGTTACGCTATACTGTACGCTATACCCATTAAGGCCACAGATTGCTGATGAAAGCTACAAGCATGGCATGAGAATATTAGACTTAAAGGGTGCTGCGTGGTTTTTTGGGAAGAAATCTAAACTGAATTTTAATATCTACAATATTAATAAGGTAATAATAGATTTTTTTTTTCACCATAACTGAATAAACAAGCTGCTCTCAGAGGAAAATAAGGTCCCCAGAACACTGTTTGAGGCTAGAAAGGTGGCAGGGTCCGCCACATGTAAACAAAAGTCTAACAGTATGTATCTGTGTTGTCCTTTAAGGTCAGTTTGTTTATTGTTTAGGTGTAAAATTCAGTCAGTGAAGATCTTCTGATTCAAATGTGTTCAACAAAACTACATAGCGCACCTTTACGACCACAGGCCTCAATATATAAAACAGACTTAGGATCAGTTTTGATCTTGAGTATGATTTAAGCAGAAAACAGCATATACTTATTTATAAAACCTAAAGTTGTCAATGAAAGGATCCTTCCTGCGAGTCAAAGTCCAGACTTGATGTAAGTGGTTGTGTAAGGGTACTACTGTTTGGACATATGCGCGCCAGGCTGTGTTGAGCTCTGCCTGAGCTTTATGAATAACAAGACTGAGTTCAGGTATAAATCTAAGAACAATCTCATAAACGGGGACCCGGGAAGGTAGCTGCTAAATTACCGAGGACCACCAGGAACATCCCGGCGGGGCAGTCGGTGGCATGTGGCCGGTCATCAAGTCACGGGCCTCGGCACTTATCACAAACCATTTAACAGCTCAACATCTCTGTCGTTAAAATGAAATGCTGTTGTAATGAAATGGCCCCAAAGTCATCAGCCAGGAGTCAACGGAGGCTGGAGAAAGATCAGGGGGGTCGTCCACATCACATCTGATACCAGAGGACTTTTTTGAGCAGACGCTGTAGGTGCATTTTAATAGCAGGTAATAAGCCCTCCATCACCTCCTCTTGGGAGAAGCCCCCTCATCATGTGAGGTACTGGAGTATGTTCCAATAATCAAATACGTTAAGTGTATTTTTCAGCAGGCTGCACAAACTGCTCAGGATGATCAACACACATTATTTTTCACTGCGACATAAATACAGTTTATATTTGGCATTGTCGAGACGCCGAATAATTCACCTGACGATCACCAGAGCAACATGAGGAGTGTGCTCATCGAGGTGCAGATGTCCACTAGGCTGACAGTCAACACAGCGCTAAAAATAACAGAAACTTGGACAAATTTGTTTTGTATCGTGCCAGACTTCGGTGGATCGTCACATATCTGCAGATGCTCTGGTTCAAGACGGACCAAAAACTTTTCTGTCAGGCTGAAATGCGGCCTGCAGCAGAGTCGATGAGGCTTGTTAGAAGCACAGACCATTGTTGGAAACTGTCGCCGCGACTTAATGCGTATAGTAAAATTAATAATGCAGCTGAAAATACGAAACTCCAAGTTTTACAGTAGAATCTTATCAAAATGTGTCTAAATTCCCAACACAACCCGCTCTCAAGGTATAGAAAAATCCTGTCATAAACTACATCATTGATTGATTCGACAAAAATGATCTTGTGATCGCGGGAAGAAAACTGTTATCATCACGCAGTAATGACAGAAATAACTCAAGAATCTCAAGATTGCCAGACATCAACTTTAGATTCGAACCATCGATGGTGGTCGTCATAAAGTGTTCCCAAAAACGGTGGGTCCAGTAAGTTGTGATAGGAAAGCCGCAGAACAAAATACGCACACACAAAACCAAACACACGATCACCTCCAGGCTTTTCGCCCGGCGGAGTTAATTTGTTTAAAACGGCGTCTCCTCGCTGACATTAATTGGTACGAGAGACGGAGTAACTGCCCCCGAGCCGGATGACTTACGGGGGCCGTGTGAGATCAGGAAAGGTGAACGAGGGCAAGGCGAACAATTACTGAAATGCACAAGGGGGAGGGTTACAGTCGCCTCTTACAGTAGGATCACCTGAGTAAGACTTCACTCTGCCACATGTTGACAGGCCAAAACCCTGAAAAAGCCACTAACACTACCCTTGAGCTCAGATTGTTTTCCCAAGGTCAGAAATGAACCTTCGTGCTCAATTTAACAGCTCGTTATGACGGCTTTTGTGATCCGGGGAGCAGAGGTCAACTTAACCTGAGGACTAGAGATGAGAGAGGAGCACCAGCGGGACAGTAAATCATCGCGACCCTCTCGTGACCCCCACGCCGTGACCTTAAGTCATGGCACTTCCTCTGCTACATCATTCCCGCAACCAAACGGCTTTTTGTCAGTCCGCACCACGTGGCGCGTTTTCTCCGGCGGTATATTTATAGCTACCAAGGCAACTGATTACCCCCTAACGTTGTGTAATCATTATTGATTCTCATTGTTCCCGTTTTGTCTAATCAACTTAATTGCTAAAATGCTATTTTAGAGAGCGGATAATCACAACCATAATAACTCCGGTGCTTCGGCTAATCCTTCTCCAAAGCTACTGAGAAAAAAAATGTTGCATTTTCTATCGTTTCTTTCTTCTTCTTCTTTCTTTCTTAAAAAAAATCTCAATTAATTAGTGTTACATCAAAGGAGCGGTCTCACTCTATAAGCAGGAAATGTAATTAGGCACTAATGAAGAAGAAGACTGCGCCGCTTTCATTCCTCCACAGTGACACTAAAGGCTTGCGTCACATCAATATCTCACTTTTCCTCGCTCCCCTCCCCCCCCTCCCGCTGGGAGTTGATCAGCCAGTGGCTCTGGGTGAGGCTTTAAAACCTCATGGGTGAGATGAGACATGCAAGGGGATGGAGAGAGAGAGAGAGAGACAGAGAGAGAGAGCAGGGAGGGTGCTGCTCCTAATGACAAGTGTAGGAGAGCTCAGACTGTCGAGAAAGCCCGACTTCAAAGGGGCGAACGAGAGGAGAGAAAGATGGCAAACACAGGCAGGCATAACGTGTCAGAACAGAGAGCCGGCTGAGGGCGTCTGAGGGAGCAGAATCTAAAGGTTTCTGGATCCAAACCAAAGCCGAATGCCCTCGAAAGTCTGTCAAGGAGACACCTGAGCGCCCGCGTCCACTGACAGAGAGGCCGTGCGGTGCTAGCGTCCAAACGCACACTCTCACCTTTTTGAAGGCTGCAGGGAACTTTTGTTTGTGATGTATAATTAAGGAAAAAACTGTGGCTTGACGTCGGCAATTTGCAACGCCCAGGACTGTTTTGATTTTTAATAATGACGGTAGCCCCCGGCTGTGCGGAACGACTCGCATGATGATGAGCAGCGCGCAGAACTGATCAAAGCCGCAAAATATGAAATGTGAAGATTAAGGTTTGAAATGAGACTGAGAAAAGAAAAGAAATACGAGAGAGACAGAGAGAGAGAGAGAGACAGAGAGAAAGCGAGGTCCTGGAAGAAAAAGAGGCTGGTTTCACCATAGAAACAGCAAATGAGCAGATGAATGCACATCAGACGCTCTACAGAAATAGACTCTTTTCTCAGTTTTCTATCAGGGAGGACTCCTTTTGAAACCCAGTTGAAATAAGGTATGCATGAGGGCCTCCCCCCCAGCAGACCGTGATGTATGTGACCGGTTCGCTCGCAACATAATGAAGATGCTCTCGGTGTGTTTCAGAGCAGATTCGGTGGACGTTTGCTTGTGCGAGCCGCCGACTGCCAGAGCCCTGGGATAATGAGGCCTGGGATAAGACGACTGTGAAGAGGGATTGGAGGAATCTGCCGCAGACTGCTGGCAGGCTTGTGCCGTCTGAGCCGGGCTCTTACACCAACTGCACCCGAGGAGGAGTTCTCTTTCTCAGCTGAGGGAAGGGTGGGAGAGAAAGAAAAGCGGAGGAGTTAGGGAGTTTGTGTGAACGAAAAGAAAAGAGAAGAGAAAACACCCACGTGTAACAGCGAAAACACTCTTGCCTTTAAAAAACTTGCTAGATTCCCCCATGTGGCCCGCTGCTACCGGAGAGACGGGAGGCAGAATAGAGGGATGTCAGTCAGTCAGACAGCGAGTGGGATGAGATGATCTGCCAGCAGATGAGATGAGCTGACATCACCGAACATACTGTATCGTGTCTGTATCAGAGAGGTGGCAGAACGGTGTCCTGGTTTTTTGGCTGTTGTGCTGTTTCTCAAAGTGCACAAGTCGAACTTTAAACATTTTGTCAGAGACTGAACTCAGCAGGGGCGGGTTTGTAAACTTTTGAATGCATGGGGGCGGACACAGCACTCGGGCACCTATAAAGCAATAGTTACAATTTTGTTCAGTGTTATAGATTAATGTATATATTCTAATATGAAATCAGTAAATAACTGCAATTCGTAACGCCAAATAGTCACGCAAAGGTAGAGATATGAGACTGGGCCCTCCACTGCCCCACCCAGACTGTCCTGTGTAGGCGTTCTGTGTCATTTTATTATTTGCTTTGTGTCTCTTTGTAGTTGTTCGAAGTTTCTTTGTAGTTGTTTGAAGTTTCTTTGTAGTTGAATGTTTGTTTGTGTTCGTTCTGTGTCTCTCTGTGGTTGTCTTGGATTCTTTTGTTTTTTGGCTACATTTCTCATTTGAAGTTGTGTCATGTTTGTTTCGTATTTCTTTGTAGCTGTTTAATGTCTCTTTGTGGTTGTCCGCTGTGGTTGGATGTGGTTTGGATTATGTTGACGTTGCTATTCGCCTTCAATCATTGCTTTGTGTCGCTTTGTGGTTGTCTTGCTTCTCTTTGTAGTTGCTTTGCGTCTTACTGTGGCCACATTGCATCTCTTGTGGTTGTTTTGCATCTCTTTGTGGTTGTTTCATGCCTCTTTGTGGTCATTTAGCATCTCTGATTGTGTCTTTGTGGTTGTTTTACATTATTTGTAGTTATTTTGTGTCTCTTTGTGGTGGTTTTGCATTATGTTGGAGTTGTTTCACATCTCGTAGTTGTGAAACATCTCTTTATGGTTGCTTTGCAATACTTTGTGGTTAGTTCGCATCGTTTTGTGGTTGTTTTGCGTCACTTTGTCGTCGTTTCATGCCTCTTTGTGGCCATTGTGAGTCTTCTCATGGTTAACTTTGTATCTCTTTGCGGTTGTTTGATTAACTCTACAACAGATAATGTTAATAAATGCGTTCTGATAGTGAAAAGATGAATACCTGCCACCTTCTAACTGTGGTGGGGGGGACAGCCTCCGTAACTCAGTCCCATCCTCAGTCACATTATTTTGACAAAGACGAGGCGTGGAGCAGATGGTATCGAGAAAAGAGAAAGACGCTGCTCCTGATTGTGCCTCCCAGATGAATTAAAGCAGGATGTTTTATCACATTTTGTACAGTGCGTTTTGTGTGCGGCGGTGAGTGACTATGCTCTGTCTCTTTGCTATTTCCAATTGCCATTTACTTAAAAAAAAAATTTACTTCTCCAACAAAAACACAATTCAGCGTCCCGTTTTCAGATGGGGCCGCGGTTCACAGGGGCCATTCATTACCCTCTCTCATTCATAGCTTCCCCTTGAACCAAAGGGAATGATTAAAAAGGCCCTGATTGGTTGGAGAGTTTCTGATTCTGCAGTTGCCCCAGACTTCAATCACCCTCTAATTGAAAAGTTATAATGAGGTTCAGCCGAGCTCGGCTAAAGCACTCCAGCTTGACTCCGATTCAACGCTGGCCTCGTCTCTCGGAACAAAGCGACGACACAGCTGTTTGATTTTTCACACAAACAACCGCGGCGGAAACAGATCTTTGTGAGGGGCTTTTATTCAGATTTTTTATCAAGCTTAAAATGAAGTGACATTAAAGGCTGATTTAATGCAAATTGAATGCGCAGGAGCAGTTTGTATTTTTCATTTTGCTGCGTATGTAATTAGTTGCAGTCCATTCAGAGTCACAGAGGAAAGCGGGAAAAGAAAAACAATGCATACATATTGCATTAGGGAGCAGACGGCCGGGGAGGAGCGCCATTAATCAAAGATCCATAAATACAGCTCATAATGTTAATCTGGCGCTTATTTTCAAAGCTGTGGACACTTGTAATGAGCAGTATGTTTCTGCAGAACATCTCTACAGAGTGGAGGGAGATGCAAAGGCAGAATATGTGCTAAATTATCCATTAGTAGGTTCAGCACGCCTCCAAACTTTTCTATCTGCTCATTTTTTCTATCCAGATACATGAAGCGCGGGATCTACAATCCCTGATGTAATGAGAGTAGTATGTCAGCTCGCATGCTTTTATTTCCACCTCGGGCCCCGGCGAGACTCTGTTAGTATTCCTCAAACGTCTCATCTTGCTGCTCTCGCTTTGAGGTGTATATATGTGCACATGAATGTATGTGTTGTTTTTTTTTATTGTAGAGGCACTTCAGACGAAGACCGGCTGCCTTCCTGTGGGCATCACAGCGACACAGGAGGCAGACAATCAATCGGCACTCGCCCGTATCGCCTCAAATTAATTTCCCAATGATTACCTCCAGGTATCCCGCCACTGCTGTTTTTCCATCCGCGGATCTATAATGCAAACACTCTGCAGCAGCTGCACGTGTGTGTGTCTGCGTGTATATGTGCGTGTGTGTGTGTGCATGTGTGTGTGTGTGTGTGTGTGCGTGTCTGTGTGTGTGTGTGTGTGTTGTTTTTATTTATTTAATTTTTTTTTCATGTGTGATGCACAAGCTGGCCGCTGCAAACTATGGCTTGTTGAAAAATGAGCACCCCTGGGCGCTGAGGGAGGGAAAGCAAGAGAGGAGGAGATGGGGAAGAAACAGGAAGAGAGGAGAGGGAGGCCTGTGTGTGTGTGTGTGTGTGTGTGTGTGTGTGTGTGTGTGTTAGAAAGAGAGACTGTTAGAGGGACACTGAGAACAAATTTTCTTGGACAAAAGAGGCACAGACTTAATATACGAAGTCTGCCAAAATGTTAAAGGCCTAAAGAGAGGCACCAGTCAATCTCGCAGGAAAGGCAGCGAGTGAATCCGTCGCACTGATCAACACTCACAGGATCCTCCTCTGTGTCTATGGTCCAGTGGCAAAGCCTGTTACCGAGCACTCGTCTCCGATCCATAGGTAAAAATATTATTTCACGCTTCAGTAGCCGTAAGCTCACTGCACTCTCTGAGACAAAAACAAAGAGACATCTTCCCGATCGCCGGCAAAATGGATTCATAATGTTTTCTTGTACTTCTTCCAAATCATGGTGAGTCATCGCTCGTCTGCTTGTCTGGATATTTCCAGAACTGCCCGTCTTCAATATCCTGCTGGCATCCTGCCGGAGAGGATTTCTAAAAAAAAAAAAAGGAAAAAGAGAAGAAAAAGAGCACACGGAAGCAACAATTCAAACTATCATAAGTCCAAATGAACCTATTATCATAATTCTCACAGCGATTCAGTTTTTTTCTATCTCTGTGCCTGGGGGTGGGGGGGGGGGGGGGGGGGGGGGGGGGCCGCAATGCTCGGAGCCTTTCCTACCCATCTCCATTACGCTCAGCTTGTCAGCCGGCAAGCCAAGCAGAACCAGGAAGGAGGAACAGTGGTCATAATGAGATAGACGATAACAAAGCAGAGGACGGAGAGATGGCAGTGACAGAGTGAGATGGCGCCCAACAGTTTGCATGGCCCGAAATGAAGCGGGCAGCATTTCTCACGAGCCGGACTTCGACAAGAAATTGTGAATCTAAAAGTAGCTTGTGACAATTAATGGGCTTTTCATCATTCCCAGAAGCCGGCCGTTGTCCGGAGCAATATCGAGCGCCGCTCTCTACATCATTTAGAGATAACTATGAATTAAACATGGCCACTTACCACACTGGTGGAGATGGGATGAAAATCCAAAGCGTTCCTGACACATGTTTTTTGCGTATTATCTGATGAAAATAGCGTCCACAGGCGTGGAGGATTGTGAAGTGATGAGTGATTAACTGGGAGGTGAAATGAACCTGGCTGTTGCTAATTCTCTCCAGGGTGTTTTTGCCTTCGGCGATTGTAACGCTGGTATGAAATTACTCATTTGCAGCGCTGAAATAAAATGAATCAATTCTTGCGCTCCCAGCGTTCCTGTTCCAGCGTCCTCTTTTCTTTTAAATCTCATTTCATTTCTGCTCTTTTGGGCTCAGATTCATCTGTGTGGTACCACTAAACCTTTCAGTCCATCTTGCCGGCAGCTTCAACAGTTGTATCCACAGTCCGTCACAGGTCACTGATCCTCAGTCTGTCCACCTGCTCCCTCGTCTGCCCGCCTTCAAGTGCGAGATACAGGAAGTTGATCCTTCTGCTAAAATAAAAGGTCAGAGGACGAAATGATGCTCAGTTTCCTTCGGTTTGGAACCGTTTGAAGCATTTTCGACCAGAAATAAATTGGTTTGGAAACTGAAAAGGTCCAGATGCACCGTGCAGCGCCCTCCGTTGATGAAGCGTCCTCGATCACAACGGTTCCGCTCAGATCTGGTGGAAATACTGACTGCTTCACTACAAAGCAACAAAAGTTCCAGGAGTCTTGAGTGGAACCAGTCCACGAAGCAGAGATAATTTGGTGGAAAAGCAGTCAAATGCATGCCTTCATATAAATCTAGACACAGTGCCATCTCTTTCCACGCTTCAACAGTGTGTTTTTGATGATCACCAAAAGTACACTCGAGGCTCAAACGTTGACAACGGAGCCCTCAAACTATTGCTGATTTTGCCGTGGGACAGCCCTGAGCTCCTGCGGTCTACGTGAAAATGAAAGTCCCCTCATGCATTTCATTCATTCATCACTCGCCAGCGGTTTTTAGAAATTGCTGACAAAAAGCCCAGAATCAGAGGATGATCAGCGAGCACTCCCACGAACGACATCAGTACGGGCAAACTATTCAAAGACACAATCCAGGAGCTCGCCAAAGTGTCGCCGACCGGGTATCTGGCAGGCTAAATATCCGGATGAGTCACAGCCATCCGCTCTCCCTCTTTCCTCTGCCGTCATCCGCAGTAGCTCTCTGAACTCGGTATTATCATGCATGCATCTGTATGCAGCGAGCACAATAATAGCTTATAGTTTCTATCAGAAAACATACACAGAAGCTTTTCAGTATTTGCTACTGTTTTGTCCTCTGTGAGCCACAATACAAGCTGGCAATTTCACTTTTTCAGCTCAAAAATAACCCCTGCTGTCTGCGCAGCCTCTCACTCATTCTTTTCTTTTCCCTCCTCGTCTTGTTCGCTGCAAATTTGGACCGTCTCATTCCCGCTGCCTCATTGCCGCTGAGCAGTCATGTAGTCTGCAAGGCACGATGGCTGCAGGACTCCCGGTTATAAGACAGAAAGCTGTGTCACTGAGTACATCGTCATCACAACAGCTTTTTAATTTAGGACTTTTTATGAGCCTGGCATCACAAGACTAACTCACAAAGGCCTATCAGTCTGGTCCCTCTCAATGGACCTACCACCAATCAGATGAACAAAACATTACCTACGTCTAGTCAGAGCATCCAAACTTGCACGTACAACCCGGGGTGAGGAATCCACGGTGGCCTGGTCACAAACAAACTCAGCCAAACAGCAGCCCAGAATGTGTTTCTGAAAACATTTGAGGCGAGAAAATGCAATTCAGTAACAGGATCTTGAGCTTCTTGAGCCGGCTGTGCTGCCGGACTGACCTGGAGACTGGACGCTACCGAAACAGACCGACAATCAATCAAAGCAGCCAAACGTGTGACGTGTGACTTTCCAAATCTGGACCGGTAATGCTTCTCTGTCAGTCATCGTATCAAACCCGCCTCATTTTAGATAAATGACTGCGATTTGCCTGATGCGGCGCAGATCGGCTGGAAATCTGTCTGGATGGAAGAAGGACCAGACGCGTCTGCCAAAAACGAATGAAACATGAGCTCGCAGATTCGTCTCGTTCCCAGGCTACCTGTTTGTTCGACATTCCCAGTCCAACGATCAGCATCTCATGCACGAAGGCTCTGTTTGTATTTCTTGGTTAAAAGTCCTCTCACATTCTTGCGTTCGACAAAGTATTGACTTTAAAATTCACAGCACGCGTCCATAAGAACTTCGATCTGAAACGCGCTGCCGAGGCCCTCCGTTTTCTTGACAAGCCGACGCAAACTCTGTCACAGTGCTGGGAAAGTCAAAGTTGATGCGCAGGCGGCAGCAACACTCCAGGAACTACGAGCAATACAATATTGATGCTCGGGCCTGAATAATGAATCCAACAGGGGAAGCGAATGTGTTTCCGCTTCGCATCAGCGGGCCGTCAAAAGGAGCGCAACTGACAACGCGGCACAGACAAAACATCATGCAATCAATTAACCATCGGTGACCATTTATAACATCCTGTAATATTTCCCCAAATAGTCCTCATACAACTGATAAACATTATGTCAAGATGTAGCCGAGTTCTCGGTCCCTTGTTTCCGTGCTCCCTTTCTCCCGTCTGCTCCTTTCTAATCATCTGCTCGACAGCAGCGAGCGCCGCTGTATCCCTTGCAGTTTGTCTTGTACAATAGCAGGCGTACAGTATCAGAGACCTAAAATGGAGCACAATGGCGTCCCCAGATAAAAGCCCCAAAATTGGCATCCAGAGATGAGGAACAAGGGTGTGTGTTTCCAGCTCCAGCGTCTCTGTCTCCCTCCGCCGCTCTGACAGCTGTGTCTGTTTCACAGGCCTCATTATGAGCCTCTCTGTCTCAGCTCTTTTCACTGTACCTCACCCTCGCTCTCTTCCTAATACATTTTTTTTCTTCTCCCTCCGTCCTGATGACTGGGCCTGATCTTTGACTGCCACCCCCTTTTTTTTTTCTTTGCAGGTCCATCTACTGCCCTGATTGGCAGGTAATTACCAGCCAGGTGACAGCAGCCTATTCCAAGAGTTGAGAGGTCATCAAGTAGTTTTTTTTTTTCCCCGTGCAAAGACTTTTCCAAGACCTCCTGAAGTTCCTGAGAGCCGGATCCTCCCTGTGAGGCAGTGCCAGGCGGTGACAGTATTTCTGTTTGTGGCGCTGTCAGTGTCAGCGCTGCTCCCATCCACATCCTCCCAAGCAATCTTTGATCCTGTGACTGAAAGGCGGGCGGCGGGTAGAGGGCTTGTTTTACCGTCTTAACCACTGTTATTACAGCGGGACAGGCAATAATTGCGTCGTATCTAAGTGCATGTGAGGTTACGTAGAAGAATACTCCAAGTGCAAGGGGGAAGAATGACGAGCAGCGTGTGAGGGAAAGATGAAACGAGGCCTGAAGACAAAGCGCGTTGACGATGAGTTAGCGGAATAAGTGACAGTTTAAAGTCACAGTTTGATCGTGTTTCAGTGGTTTCTCTCTTGTCGAACGGTTGAGGGAGGGAGGGCTCAGAAGGTAAAAGGATTGGGCCGTTACAAACACCGAAAGTCACATCGGAAGAAGTGGCTGTACGTTCGTCTTTAGCTGCGGATGGCTTGCTTTGGCTTATTGGAGAGGGCAGTTTCGCATGATGCAGGAACGAGGGTCAGGGAATCTGTGACGACTTTGTTGGATGGCATTTTCAATTGTAAGCCTTTAACGCAGCGTTCCTTGAATTTGCGCACTCTGGGGGCAGCAGAACAAACGATGCAAACACAGTTTTGAGCGAACAATAACACGCTTATCAGACACAGAGCATTGTAAATTTAGAGTTGTGTTCCTCGCCACCCGGAGCAGCAATTTACAAAGACGTGGCTAGAATTTTAGTTTGCGCCGCTTTGTAAAATAAACTCACAAAATGTAAAGAGATTAAATATTCTTCTATTTTCCTTCCTAAACAGAAAAACACAACCGCACACCTCCATGCGTTCTAGTTTAATTTCCTTTTTACTGAGCCAAGACATAAAATGCACTCCGCACAAACTCGACATGAACAAAAGAAAACTCACCAAGCAGTCGAGGGGTTTGCCTTTCCACAGTCGCCTCTGGTTTGATCAAACTGAATCCTTCAGTCACAGAGCAAGATGTGAAAACCTTCCAGCCGTTTTCACCGCTTCCCCTCCCGCTGCATGCCTCTCCTGTCTCCGGCTGACTTATCTTGCCGTCCTGAAGTCATAGTCTTGGTTAGAATCGTTGTATCTCTGTACTGTCTGTCCGTCTGTACTATATCCCCTGTTGGCGAACTGACCTCCGGCAAGTCATGGAGGCTCTGTTCAGTCCCAGTTCCGTGTTCACTCTCAGGTCAGGTCCTGCGATAATTACCTAACAGCAGCTATCTACGGCTAGCAAAGATCAGCAGCTGTCAGTTACTCTGGTGTTATGCAAGGCTGTACACCTTAAAGTCGAATATTCACTCTCCTTTAAGCTTTATTTTTGGTCTGACCAACTCCTGAAGAAAAGAATAGGAAGCTAAATGCTCCAGTACCAATCTAGCTGTTAAATTTCGATCAATTTCCTGGGCAGGAAGTTTACAGCTACTGATGGAAGCAACATTAATTAGGGTGACGAGACCGAACCAGAACAGTAAAGCTGCAGAAGAGGGGATCAGCAGAGGGACAACCCCCTTCACATGGCACACATGTCGTTTGATCAGGCTTTATTTTAAAAAAAAAAGCTTTCATGTAAGCAGCTTTACTGTCAAAGCATGAAAACAGCATGAAACAAACCACTAAAAATATTCCTACTGAAGTATCACAATAAAAATATGTTTGTCTGTCGTGCACATCACAGCCGCGTTTCTCAGCTTCTGCTCCGCGGCCTTTTTGCCCTGCTAAGTGGTGTAATCGCTGTCTGTGTGATCTGGTCAGGTTTTCCTGCCGGCCGCTACCCCTCATTCATCCCATTCACAGAATTAGCACATTAAAACAGCATCCTGCAGCTACGTTTGTTGTTCAAAGACCCATTAGCCGCTCGATTCGCATTAGCTTCTCAGCACCAACACTGACACACGCGCTAACTAACAAAGAGGGAGCAGAACAGAGTAGCATTTACCGTCGTGCTGTGCTCCGTCGTTAATCAGGGTTTCGGCTACTCTGGGTTTTGTTAAGCAACCATCAAAACGACCAGTTTACCTCTAAATGTCTTCCTCACTTTTTGAACTTTATATATAGCTCTGGTTAGGACGTACAAGCACATCTCATCCATGTGAGGGAAGCCACGGCGCCTGTCAGAGTGACGCCCCTTGAGATATTTCCAGAACAATATGAACAAGTTGTGTCTCTTCCTTCTACTCAGCATACCGTTATTGCACACTCGGACTTGGTTACATAAGACTCAGTAGCCTTTATTTAGCCCGAGAAGGCTCTCATTTGAGGTGCAGCATAAATGATGCAGGGCCCGGGAATGACGCACGTAGACACAAAAGCGACGGAAAGGTTCCCCGCTGCGGCCGCCACTCTGGGCATAAACAGTCGCCACCATGCTGGCAACATGGCTGAGTCACATACTGGACCGCATGTATGACGTCTGCCCCTCCACTTAAAGCCTGTGGCCCCGAGTCGCCTCCCTGGACCGGAGTAAGCTCTTATTATAGATGCTCGGGTGCATAATTCAAGAAATCGGACAGAAATGCGAGATGTGCTCTCGCTTGGTAAGAGTAAAAAAAAAAAAAAAAAGTCTCTCATTGAATGAAACATTGATGTTCCTCAAATGCTTAAAAAGACAAACAGTCCTCGCAGACGCACTCATGAGGGTGTGGTGGGAGTCGAGGCATCCACTTCCCCAGACCAACACCACAGAGTGTTCTGGAAACTGCTGACTGACTGTTCCAAGCCGCAACCACGCCGCCGCGCGGAACCACCATTTACCAACAAGACGGTGCCTTCTGCACCAGCTGACCCTAATAGTTACTCCCACACATGCTGACAGCGCTGTTATCATCTCAAAATTACAGTATTCTTCCTGCTCTTCACTGCTTTTTAAAAAAAACAAACAGACACCACCAGCCTACGCCGTCTCTCCCTTTCGGCCCCCGCGATGCATCTGCACGTATCGACGACAGCCTGAGATAGAGGTGGACGTGGTCCTCATCAGAAAGCGCCCCGCGTCCTTATTGATATGCACCAACTGTCCTCATATAGGCTGCTGCTACTACTGCTGCTGCTGCACTGGCAGTGAAAAAAAGGCAGGCAGGCAGGCACAGAGCTACTGCACAGAGACATAGATGAAAAGCCCACAGCTTTACTCTATGATCCAGCTTCTCCGTTGAGCCCTAAGAAAACAGGACAGAGCTCCACTCTAAGCTAAAACAGACCTGCATATGTGAAATCGTTAAACTTGTTGAAAAAGCAGCCTAATTGATACTTCGCTGGTGCCCGGGATTCAGGTCCACTCTTGTCTCACACCGCCTCGCGCTATGTGATCTGAGAGGCTAAAAAGATCGTCTCCTTGATGTGATTGTGTCTGACGGAAACCTTTGATCTGTGACAAAAAGGATGAGAGTTTATCCCTCGTGATGCAAGAGAGAGAAATACAGTCATCAGCGTGGACATACGTGCAGGACTTTATTTGGGTTGTCAATGGCTGAAAAGGTCTGATGGCTCCTGCTGAGCGCGGGGCGAATGTATAGAGACGTCACGGGGCCGCTGATATGTTTACAGAACGAACGGCATTCGAGGCACACGTAGAGCGCCGCAGCCGGATTGAACAGGCCCGCGTGCTGCATCACCTTCAGTGACGGCAGCCTGAACCATGACTTCGCTCATTAAACGGAGACAAAGGAGGGCTTGACAGTTTACATAAACCACAGCAGATATGTGCCCTGTAGGCATAATCAACAACACCAAAACATCTCCTTAATTAAAAATCATTAACTTGATGCATTCGCTATTAACAGCACCAATTAATTACATACAGAGCTAATGTCTCATAAATAATGGAAAGCAGGGTAGATGGATGAAAGGGGTAGATGGATGCGCTCACTGTAGCGCGATGGGGGAAATGAACAGATGGATGTGCCTTTCGCTCGTTTTGCCGCGTCAGTTCACGTTCAGTCTCCCGCCCATACCGCTAAACTACACTAATGGGGTTCTGGTGTCAGCGGTCCGGCGGGTTGATGGCGACAACTTTGTTTAGGGGAACAAATGGATCCGTCTGAACCTCTGCATGAGCCATCTGTTGATGGGAGCTCACGCAAAGACACGAAGCCCTGGTGTCCAGCATCGATGATTTCATTTAAGTGTGTGAGGGAGGGCCTCAAGTGTCCGCACACACGCTCACATCTGCATGTAAGCTGCTGCTGCAGGAGGGAGTGCCGCTGAGTCGTAGCAGCAGATGGTCAAAGCTTGACCCAAATTGTGCCTCTCATGTGTTGTCATTACATTCCAGTCACAGAGCTCAGCATCCGCTTTTTTCCCGAAACATGGCAATCCTAGAGAGCCAGAGGGTCATTGGACGGGACGCTTACTGTTGTGAAGATATTTTCCAAAACCTTCAAACATCTGGATTAAAAAATATCCAAGCTGCTGCGCCGGAAAAAAAACCTGATTTTTAACAGGCACAGTCCCGAGAACATTAATCCTACTGATGCTGCTGATCCACTGATTTTAGTGCCAACATGTTGACATCAATGAAATATCTCTACCACTATTGAATGGGTTCAAGTCAGTTTGCTACAGATATTAACGGTTCCCTCTACTGATTCACAAATATACTGGTTCTTGGCCCGTTCTCCCTCCCATGTCCTCACTTCAGATGGTTTCCTGCCGCCAAATTCTCAGGGTCTGTTGCTAAACACTTGGACTTTCCTTAACACTTGTTTTTTTTTTTTCCTAATCGCTCATGTTGTACAAAATAAGGAAGGAAGTTGTTTCTACTTTGATTTGGAAACCCAATTTGCATCCCGGAGAACATAATCTTTTTTCTTGTGTTGCAGATTTTCTTCTTTATTCCAAACTGGAGCAGCACCAGTTCAAAATTGTGTGTTGGCAAAGATTATCTTGTAATGTGAGGGGTTTACAGATCCAGTGTTCAGGCTTCTCGACTGCTCACTGACTCATCGCTGACTCCCCGATAATACCAAACATGTTCCGTATTCACAGTTTTAAATCTGGATGATTGCATGGATGCTTTCTGAGCTGGACCGCAACGACCGTCGAGAGAGGCAGCTGATGGTACTGCCAAGCAACTGTAGACATTGTAGCCCCGAGGCTAACGTGAGCTAGCACAGTACCTCCAGTTTCAAACATGTTGCTGGCAAAACATTCAGAATAAGAGGATTTTACAAAAATAAAAGAAGCTGACGAGGTAATGTTGCCTCTGTACTGTTTTCAACTGAGCATGTTTCAATTACCGAATATTTTTTTCTTTTATTCATGATTTACAAAGCGTCCCATTGTTTTAATCAGCACTGTACTTAGACAAGGCTTTGAGGTCTCTTTTGGAAAATACTTCAAGAACAGCAGCAAAGTGGTGTCTAAACAACATTCTGTGATTTTCAAAGATATCTGGTTATTTACTTTTTGAAAAAAAAGAGAAAAAACAGATGCTTAGCTTTGCAACTTAAATGTAAGGGAATAAATGAGAGTTCGAAAAAAAAAAAAAAAACTGGGTCTGGTCAGAGCTGAACATTCATCATCAGACAGAGTGAGCAACAGAAAGAAAATGTCCTACAAGTCATTTGAGGCAGCCATGTCCGATACAGAGATGCATCTGCGTTTTTAATGAGCAAGGCATCGGCGTCCTTCTCTCTCTTTTTCCCACGCACAGTAGATTCATTTCCTCCCTCACTGATTCTCTTTCTTGTTTCTTGTTTTTTCCCTCTTTCACTTGTTTCCCACTTCCTGTCTGTAGCAGCAGCAAAAAAAAAAAAAAAAAAGCCACTGCCTCATATCTTTGCGTTTATCTGAAGGGGGGATGGGGGATGGGGGGGTCCCAAGGCTCTCTTCCAAGTTGAAAGCAAGTCTTTTGATATGCTGCAGTATCAATTTCATGCCCAATTCATTTATTCCCTCGGTACTTTAATTGTGAACTATTTCCAGATCCGCTGTATATTTTTCTGCCATATAATATTGTTGGAGTGTTGGTACCCATCCTCTGCAAAGTTTAGGGACTTGAAACTTCAGGCCCTGTAAGTATTTTATTACACAGCTTTAATTACAGTTGTTCAATTTACGCTTTTTTAACAACGAGCAAGTGTTGAAAGTATGAAATATTCATAGATTTGGAAAACACTGGTCCCACGTGAGCTAATGAGCCACAGCAAGACTGGCACGGTTGTCAGTTTCTCACTCTTTGTGACGTGGATTCAATAAAGTCTACACGTCCGCAGTGTTTCATCACTGTGATCCGTTTGGTTGAGGTGCTGCAGACTGAAAAAACAAATACGTCAAACGTAACAAGATGTCTCCTCCATCCATCCGCCAATCAAAGCGCAGATCCGTCACCGCCCCCCCTCCTCTCGTCCTATAACTGCCAGTTTACTCCACGCTAAACTTATTATCCCATGATCCATCGGTGGAGGTCGCAGGCTATGGCTTGTCCACCACAAACCACATCCGCCTCCAGAACACGAAGTCAGCCTTCTATCTGCAGGGCTGGCTTCCTCGTGGGACAGAGCTGGATGTAAATATGAAAGCAATTTTTTGTTTTGTTTGTTTTTTTATTGGGTTTTGAAGTATGATTTAGTTGTTTTGTTCAAGACAGAGCTGGAAAAAAATAAGGCTGAAACGCTTAGAGTGCTTTTTTTGCTCTGACATTTTTTAAAAAATCGACTTTGGTTGGACCACCAGGGTTTCACGGCAGGCATTTTGACTTGACAGAGTGGGGAAAAGCACAGGTGTTAGCAATAACATTAACTATGGCTTTGTTCTGTTCAAGTGTCCGAGCAAGCCGTGGCAGCGAGCCAGCATGCACAACACCAGGGGCCGTTTTATTATTTACGCCTCTGATTCTCACTGTAACATGTCAAAATGTATTCTGTAAGAAAGGCAGAGAACTTAAACTAGAAAAAGAAAAGTTACTGTACTTGTACCTACTTTAATTTAAGGATAAAAAGCAGAATACAAACTAGTAATTCATGCACAGAAATGATCAAACAAGAGCCATGTCTTTTATCCTGTTTCGTACCGTCACGCTAAATAAACACATTTCACTGAAAACGAGTTTCCCTACAGGGATAATAAGTACCTAACCTAACCTTTGTCATTATCACGGTCTTACTTTAGTTCATTTGCATGCTAACAAATGCTAATTACTGCCAAATACAATGCACAGGTAGAGCTGATTTTTATTCATCTATTTTTTTAATCTATATTTGATGGCTTCAAATTATGAATATTCGGGGGAACACAAAAGTCTTTGCAATTTAACCTGAGGGGAACGTGAATATCTTGACCGAATTTCATGTCGACCCGTCTGATGGCTGTTGAAACATTTCGCTCAGAACCACAATCCGTGATCCAGCTGAAGGAATAATAATAACGAGATCAAAGTCAGTAGGATTCATCATCTGGGAACCATGAACGGATGTATACAAGTTTGTGCCAATCCATCAAATGGCTGTTGAGATATTTCACCGCAGAGGAGAAAACGTTGACCTGCTGGTGGTGCTGGAGGAAAAGTCAGAAGATCTCTTCAGCCAATCGAATTTTTCATCTGGGAACCATGAACGTTTGTGTCGGTAACATGGCTAAAATAATGTATACCTGTACAAAATCAGAATCCTTTTAGTGTCATTGCACAAGTGTACAACAACATTCTAGCGGCATCCGAGCATTACGCGCAACATAAAATAGAGTTAAAAGTACAAGGCAAGTAAGTGAAAAACACAAGCCAAGTAGTGCAAATGTAAGTACTAAGAAAATGAATGCAAAAAAATAAATGAATATGTGCAGTGGTGCAGGTTGTAGGTATAGAAATGTGAGAGTATGTGTGTGAGTGTCAGTGTCAGTGCCCATCTGTGTTCTTTGTGTTCAGCGCAGTGATGGCTTGTGGAAAGAAGCTGTTCCAGAGTCTGTTTGTTCTGGTTTTGATGGACCTGTAGCGCCTGCCAGAGGGTAGCAGGTCGAACAGGTGATTTGCAGGATGGGTGCTGTCTCTTGTGATTGCCTCG
The DNA here is from genome assembly GCF_900880675.1 of Sparus aurata. Taxonomy (NCBI): domain Eukaryota; kingdom Metazoa; phylum Chordata; class Actinopteri; order Spariformes; family Sparidae; genus Sparus; species Sparus aurata. The sequence goes on from NC_044187.1 coordinate 13,181,414, forward strand.
GCTCTGCTGAGGCAGCGGGATGTATAAATGTCTTTGAGGGAAGGGAGGGGGCATCTTATGAACTTCTGTGCTGTCTTGACCACTCTCTGGAGACTCTTCCTATCTGAATAGGAATCCTGTCCCATCAGAATATTTATGGGCTGCAGACAAACCTGAGCCACATTGCTGTAGGACACTGCCCTTCTTCGTTTGGATGTGATCAGATTTTTTATCATATGTGTGATTGTCACAACTCCTTTGTATGTTGTTAAATTATAACCAGGAAAATAATTCTGACTGATCATGCTGATTCCAGCTGCCTAAATTTGATTGTTTATGTTTCTTTACGCCTCTCTGACCGTAAACTTTGAGTTGTGGACAGAAAAAGACAGTTGAGGACTTCATCTTGGACATTTTTCAACATGTGATCAACCAAAAGAGGAAATATTTGAAAGATTTATAAACGATAATAAGAATTGTTATTCTGCCTTATGTTCCAGCTCGTTTTACTCAACACCTACACCAAGAGTTCCGACATAGAAAACGACAGCGTTCAGCCGTCAAAGTCTTTCACCATCTATCCGTTTCTCCCCTAACATCAAACCGTAACCCAACCCTAGCCCCGAACCCAACCTGTCGACTCCTGTGATGCTTAAGCTGCCAGTATCCTCCCTCAGAAGTGCTTGTCAGATAGCCTTGGAAGCCCCCTCCTCCTTTCACCTTGCTGATGTGGAATTAGGGATGGGGCTGTGTCCGACCATTTCTGCAGCTAATACCAACCATCCCGACATTCACATCCACTCCAGGGGAGAGAAAGCAGTGAAGGGTTTGAACTTCTCTCTCCGGCTCTCTTGTTTTCATCTGTTACGCAACAACTTCTGTCGCTATTCATGCGCTCAGCCGGGTGCAACACTGCAAAGTAAAAATTTCACACACACATTTGCCTCCAGTATTTTTTAAATTATTTTATCAAGACACCTCTAATGGCACGCTACATACACACATATATGCATGGCAGTACAGGAGGTGATGTTTTATGCAAATGTGGATCTTTTATGTTGATGTTGATTACATAAATATGAGGAGCGCCTCTGGATTCGCATGTTCCCTGTTTTTTTGTGTATCAAGCTCGTTCTCAAAACACTCTGGTCTGGACTTGGTTTCGGTTTTATAGTTTTGAGACAATATATACTGGTCAAGCAATAGTGTTTAAAAAAAGTTTTTTGAACTGCTGCATCATTCTGATCTCGATTAGCAAAAATGCCAGTCATCCAGTTATTTTATCTATAAACTCTTCAAACCTCACCATTACGGGGGATTTTATCCACATTGCCTCTTCCTAAATCAACTAATAGCTTCACCGCTGTGTTTGCAGCGTGTCCGTTCTCGTATCTAATCGTATTAGCCATATCATAATTGGCAAAGTAAGTGATTAGCCGATCGAAAGACCTGCGCCGCTTCCCGTCTACCGAGAAATACAGTATTCATCGGGATATTGGCATTGTGTATATGCAAAACTGAAGGACGCGTTTGCCAAAATGAGACACAAAGGAAAAGTCTTTGTCGAAACGGCGAGCATGTGCAAGCGCATTCGGTGTCCATGCAGGCGCGGAGCCCCTCTGATCAGAAAAGCCTGTTAAATCCATGCTTTGTAGGAATCGCACAATAATAGGACACCTCTTATCCTCGCTAAACAAGGACACGCAGGTTTGGCAACTGAGGCACACATGCACTGTACGTGTGATATTCATGTAGAGGTCTATCTATCAGGATTTAATTAAAAGATAAATACAGCAGGGCATTAACAAGAGGCTTAATTTCACTAACAGATGAACATACACCTGCTCCTTCAGGATGTTGGGGGATGGATTAGTCTTTGATTAGATTCTATAGCTGATGGGGCAAAGAAAAAGAGGGTCATTACAACAAGCAGCTTGAACTACAAACCTCGCCGGCTCCACAGGGGCTCAGCATTTTACTTCGCAATTCTCCGCGGCAGTTAAAACAACAGGTGCACTTCAGGTGCAGCTCGTCTGCCACAAATATCTCCTTCTGTCCAACGACAGACTGAAGTCCAACCGATTCTAATGACTAACAACTGTGTGATGAGGCAGATAAGCTCGCAGTTCAGGTGTTCTGCAGAGAGGCGACCAGTGAAGGATCCCGGCAGAGCAGCTGCGTCTCAGTCGCACACTAATGATCAGTTCCTACCACTGGTAAGAAATAGCACGCCATGCAGAGAGGTGCTAATGAGATAAGTCAATGATGGCCAGAAAATAAACTGACAACAATTTATATTATTTATTTTATCATCGATGGTCAATGTGATTACTAGAACGACTGTCTCACGGTTGTATCCGCCTGCACACCAGTCAACTTGCACCTTTTCGTATCTGACAGGACTCGGTTCTTGTCGAAATATGAATTTCAGTGAACATTTTCCATGAAGTGACATGCTTTCTTCATTTAGAGGATATATTTTTTTTTTTCTTTTACAGAGGGCTGGTAGAGATCTTTCCCATATGGTGCGACCACAATCACCTAAAGCTCAATATCAGCAAAACCCAAAGAGCTCGTGGTTGATGTATTTTCGACACGGCAGCAAAGATGATCTCCGCCATCACTGCAGTTCTCAAGGTGGGCACCCAAGATTAGTGTCATCAATTCAGTATGAAATACGGTCACAATCTCCCCTTCTGTTCCTGAGTTATGGCCGTGAATAATGGATAGAAAAGTGATTTTGCAGAACATCATTATGTCGCAGTGAAGTGGACTTTTGACCTTTTGGATAGAAAATGTCATCACTTCATCATTTGCTTCTCGTAGACATTTATGAAAATTTTGTCAGAATTAGCATACGAGTTCTTGACTTACGGGCCAAACCGCGTCCATCAAATTCTGATCAGGTCATCCTCGCGCCCAAGTGGACGTTTGTGCCAGATGTAATGAAATTCCCTCCAGGCGTTCCTGAGATATCACGTTCACGAGGACGGGTAAGGCGGATGGACAACATGACAACAGAATGCCTCGGGCCATGACTGTCACTGGTGCACAATTGACACTGGTTCCATTGTTTGTTCCATTCATTATCACTGGTTTTGACAGGTGGTCGGACAAAATGAGCAATTTGAAGGCATCAGCTTGAAAAGCTCTTCTAAAAACTCTTCTAAAAACAGAACAGATCATAAAAGGTAACTACTGAGTTTAATAATTTAAGTGTGTTATCACCTGATGCAAAACAGCTGAAACATTGACATCCTGTATTTATGATACACTCTGATTAGTTTCCATGTTTGCGAATCACCTGTTAGAGACAAGAATCGATTTAGTTTTAAACTTTTTAATAAATCCAAACCTTCCACTTCAAACTATTGTGACAGTAATATTTAAAGAGGTGCTTTGAAAAGCTATTCTTTAGAGATACAAGTGGTTCCTTCTAGCAGCTTTGTTACAAACTTTAATTACTTGAAACAGGACGTGTGCTGCCTGACAATTCTGAAGAAACTAAGCTTAAAAGCTGACTTTATTTACATGACACCTGACCCCAGATTATTTTGATCACACTAACAGACAAATCTGCATTCATAAGAGTTCATCAACATTAACTGACCAACTCAACAGCCAGAATACATTTTCTGAAGACAACAGATATGCTGAAACTGTACTCTAGTTTCAACTTTATGTTTCTTTAGATTAAATGTTCTATGTTATGTCGTGACAGTGTTGGGCTTATGATCTGGTTATAATTAGCAGCAGAACCCACTTGGTTATGGTTAGCAAACCATCATGTTTTGGCTTAAAATATCTGTCTTTGGTTGCTAAATATGTAAATGTCCTGAGGTCTCATTAGAAACAACCGGTTTCGTCACCACAAAAAAAGGATGAAAATGTCCTGACTGCTCATCAAAAATATCGGAGACTCCTGAAGTCTGTTGTCATGCTTACAACTGTTGAAACGCTGTGCTCACGCGTCAATAATTTCCATTGGTTACACACAAGTATTCAAACGCAGTCAAGAACTGTGGTTGCTCCTTTGGCAGCCTTCTCGCCTGTAAACTCCATCACCATCCCTTTCACCTGCCGATATGACAGGTCAGGTCAGAAGCATGTATTGTAAACATGCTGACACGTGTTTTGTAGAAATGTCATTATGGTACGCAGCTGATGACACGTACAAATGTGAACGTATCGATGTATTGCATATCGACTCCAGTTTGTTGACCCAACAATGACAAAGACTTAAAGAGCATTTGCACAAGAAGAATAAAGTTCCATTAAAAATGAATCAACTGTTGGGGTTTTGCTTATTTGCTTTGTGTTAGACGAGAAGGTGAATACCAGTCTCATGTCTGTGTGTTGGGGAAGAAATAAACCTTCACTAATTAACCAATTTTTCCTGCATAATCCCCACAGAAGCAGAGATACAAAAACAACAATTTCTGTTTTTGTGCGGAGTTAGGTGGTGAACAACAGCTGGGCACGGTGACAGCATCCCAAAGACTTGTCAAAACACTGAGGTTTTATGCCAGCTTTGGCTTCACTGCGCCTGCAAAGAGTCCAAAACCAAAATCTGTGCTCGCTTGACTGTATGTGGCAACCGACGCTGCAGTCAGAGATACGGCTCACACACACACCGGGTGGATGTTTATCAAGAAACAGCTCCCTCAAGCCACAAATTGTTGTTTTTACCTGTTTATGCGCAGGTTAAACAAATGAGATACAGCATGGTAATTAGTGAGGCCAAGAGGTGTTACTCAGACTGCTTTTGTGCCAATCTAGCCGTTTCCCCTCGATGCTAATCTCGACTGAGCGCTTGACTCTTGAATTCTATCTCCATACTTAACACACAGACATGAAAGTGCTATCAGTCTTCTCATCTCGCTCTTCGGGGGAAAGTACATTTCCCGAAACATATTCAACTAGTCCTGTAAGAGTCAAAACACGCAAAAAATTCCAAAGCTGGCTTAATACATTGAACGTATCAATCAAGGAGTGTGGTCTTAATCAAGCTGTATGGGCCGGACCCGCTCATTACATGACTTTTGTTCTGAATTGGCGCCATACAAATAAAAATGGATCGATTGAAACGTGAGTTATTGGTTAGCTTTGCAGCAACATCCGAGACAAGTAATTGTATTGTCAAGACATTTGTTAACTAGAAGCGCAGTTTCATGCACAAACATAACCTAACTCAAACAGATATTGTGTTTGTTACCATTTCCTACGTAATGTGCGAACTGTTTGTCAGCAAAGGCAACAGTAAAACACGACGCAGTCATTTCCTGAATGGAGCTGCGAACATCCTCCTCAGCCCTCTTTGAGAAATGACACTTTCTCCACACTTTAAAAACTTAATCCATTAGCACTCGGTGTATTATGACAGCCGGCATACATTTCTTTATTAATGAAGAGCGGAATGGATTCCTTCCTTTTCGCTTTATGACACTAATGTCTTCCTGTTGTGGCGCTGGAATTTCTGTATTACCTCCTGCATAATTTAACACGGTCCTCTCTGCCGCCAACGACGCCTTTCTTGCATTTTAAGTAATTGTAAAAGCTCAGTTGTAGATTACGGCGGTAATGAGCTCGCACCAGAACGCTGTGCTGTTTTCGCTCTGGCCCTCATCACGGCTCTAACCCCTTGCAAATAGGCGCCATCATCGCCGTGTTTGCCATTTAATGCTGATCATCCAATCAGGCCCTGCTGTCACAGCTTGTGTCCCGCTCCCCTCCTGACACCGGAGGTGGACGCACAGGCAAAACAGCTCCGCACAAACAAGCCACGGCAATCAATAGCCAACACAAACACATAACGGCGGTGTTCTTGTGTAGCCTCTATCTATTGCCACTAAGCATCGGGTAGCTAAATAACCTTTTAGTGGGCCCAGGCAGGCGAGACAGATGACTTTCCTAAATGAGGCTTCTGCTGACGCTGGGCCTTAAATCAATGGCGGTGGCAGGCGTTGAAATGAAGCCCCTGCAGCATGTGCTCAGAGTTCCCTTTGAGAGAGATGGAAGCTGTACCTCTCCGCACATATTAATATTTTATCGTTGGCACACTCCTTCGCTCATTCCTGAGAGGAAATGTTGTTGCTATGGGCAAAATTATGATACAACCCCAGCACAGGTACTTCGTGATCAATTGTGTCTGACTTGCTGGACCTCGTTTGAGACATTGTGAATGGCTTTTTTCTGTTGTTTTATTCTGTTTCTTGTTTGCTGCCGTTTACATTCACCCCCGACCAAAATTTAAAAACTGCATTACAGAATTATTTCATGTACATGTGTTTATGCACAAATGTATTGTGTTTATAGCCTAAATGTCCTGTCTATATGTTCTTTACTTTCCTTATGCACCCTCGTATTGTACAATGAACAACAGTCTTGCAGTTGTATTTCTCTGCCAATCAGTCACAGTGCAGTTTACAACAAAGCGTGTCTGCACTCACATAATATCATATTATATATGCAGTGAAGACTGTGAAAGAATTTAATAAGAGGTGTTAAGTTTATATCATAAAATGGATGTTATCGCTTTAATGATGTGTGATACCCGTGAATAATGTGACATATGCTGTCTGCATTTAGAGACTCAGTGCTTCATATCCAGATGTTGCTGCAAAGAAGCAAAACACTTTCTAACTCATGGTTTGCTTCCTTGAGACGTTCTTAAACAATCTTGACCCTGAGCTTCTAGCCTATTCATCCTTGGGTTTAAATTGATGTATGGGCAAAATTCAAATAAATTCCTCCAAGGCGTCAGGGGTAGGATAGTTACTGCGTTCACGAGAATGGGCCAGACATACAGACAACCCCAAAATGTAAAGCCTCCAGCCACAGCTGTCACCAGGGAACAGGAGTAAAGAAAAACTAATTAGGATAAAACAAGGCTATTTTAATACACAATCCAGAAAGAAAGATGAGACAGAGCCAAAAAAACTTAATTACAAAGTTATATTAAAAACTATTTCCCTTGCACTTTGAAGCTCTTTGTATTGGTAATATATTTGTTGTGAAATTAATTTTTTCGAACATCATAAGGGAGACGAGAACACCTCCTGCTAAAGTCTGTGCCTCGCCCAATTTTCGTGACAATTTAATAAATATGCTGAAAGCAATCACAGCATCCTGAACCACCATTATTACTTTCATTCTTTCTTTATCACAATTCTTAGATTTGTTCTCATGTTAATCAGGCACAAACACCCCCTCTGCCCAAACTGAGGCTGTAGAAAATCACCATCATCATGTACATATGCAGCCTTCTGTGGTGCATTGATGGGCATATGTCTCTGTAATTGCTGCCCTAGTCAACAAATTATTTGTCTGCAATTTGTTATCATTTGATGTTTTGCATGCTGAGATAGACAGAGGCCCTAACCTGCTATGTAAGGGCTTTTTATTGAGATGCAAATGTTGTCTCAGGGATTTTAGCTCCCAGTCAATGGTTCATTGTGTATCCCCGGCTTCCCGGTGCTCTGCAAATTTATGATGTTATTTGTGATTCAAATAGATCCACCAGAGAATTGAGTACATGCAAGCTTTTTGTGCATATTTGATCTCAAACTTTGGGAGGGTTTTTTTTTTTCCGGTGCTTTCCCCTTACCTGACAAATTTCTTTGAAGTGGCAGTTCTCGCAAGTATAATTCATTCACTTGTGTTAATGGTGAGTTATAAAATCTAATTTGGTTTTATGAAAATAATGAGGGACTTGAAAAATGGTCATTAATACATTATGAGGAATTTTCCAAATAGGGAAAATGCTAATAATATGAAAGTAATTTCACTTTGACAGGTGGCAAATGACCTTTGAGGTAATGATAACTCTGATGGATAGGGACAAGTATCTATCTATCTATCTATCTATCTATCCATCTATCTATCTGTTTGTCTGTCTGTGACTGTGAAGACCTGGAGGGTGGTAACTTTATTTAGTCTTTTCCAAAAATGAATATACAAGATGTTGTTTCTTACACGTCTTCTACGTGGATCACCATCCTTTAGCCACATGTAGCTTTACATCTTGAGCATCAGGGCTCAAGACAAACTTTTTCACTGAGTAGCCTACATTTCAAGACCCCTTTTACTGACTTCTTGTTCAAAAGAACAAACAAAAAAAAGCCTCAGCTGGAAGTATCAAAAGTCACCTGCAAGCACTTTTTTCAAACAAAGTGCTAGCATTAGTCTTATTAGCTAGCTAGCTAAAGCTGACAGACACTTCAGGCGTCGCTTAAGGGACGATATGTAAGAATTTGAGCTGAACACACAAAAAAACATGAACAGAATGTGAATAAACAGCTGTTTTTAACATTATGATGTCCATCTCAAGGGGTTTTATCCTAATAAACAAACTTGAAACACATGTATTGCGTTGTAGAGATATCTACTCACGTAAGCATGCTAAGTAGCCCCATGCTCCCAGTCCAAACCATTAGCTGCATGGGTAACTAAGCTAACTAAGCTAAGAAACGAGAACCTGATTTTAGTATCCATCTGTCTGAAATCCAATAACTGTTTAAAAAAATCAGCAGTAGCAACAGTAACTACGGGGAGGGGCCTGAGAATGGTCGATTTTATTAACAGCTCAGGTTTTTGGTCAACCCAGAAGACAAGTTCATAGTCAAACTTGACTTAACTGAAAATCCAGAGGCTTTGGCTCTGAATTCAGGGAAAATCGGCCTTACTTTCCCCCGTCAAGACAGACGAAGGTGTTGAAACAGAGGCAGCACTTTTCATCACCAAACCTACAAGGCTCTCATCACTTTGAGGTGACCTGACATCACCAGCTCTGGGAATATAACATCTCTCCGTGTCTCTGGATGTTTTCTGCATCAGGTTTCTTTTTTTTTTCTGCTGTCGAGCGCTGCAGCATCTAATGGCTCACTCGTCCAGTATTTAGTTCCATATTTTCCAAGTGGCTGGAAACATAATGGCCCCCGCACGCAAACCACAGCGGCTAAAAGCGCCACGCTCTTCACATAATGGATGCACATTTACCTCCATCTCTCTCCTCGCTCTCCCATCTATCCCTCTCCTGCTCATTCTCTCATGTCTCGCTCTGTCTCACAGACTCAAGCCTGTAATGACGCCCCACTTCAGAACGAACATGCTGCCATTTTTCATAATTACAGTCGGATGTGATTTTCATAAAGCCTCCTGGTTGACATTTCTGCATAAACGGTACACACACACACACACACACTCACATGCACACACACACAGTCATTAGAGGCCATGTGAAGGCCAAAAGTCGAGGATGGGGCATTCATTGTCGTCCAACAGCAAAACCTAGTAAGAACAAACATTTACAGCTGTGAATAAAGGTACATAGGTAGGTTACATGTCATGGGCGGCTTTTATGGCTTGGTCTTATTTCAATGCTACAGCATACAGTCATGCTGTAGCATGACTGATGTGCAAGATCAGTCAACAAGACAATTACATGTTGCTACCCTCACTATTGAAGTGTGTTGAACCTTTTTTTTGACAATGTTTTGGACCTTGTAGTTTGTGCTCAATTGTGTCCGTTTTCTGAATGTTTTCTTACTTTTAATTTAGTCATATACGCTACGCTACATCCCTATATTTTTGACGATAATAATATGAGGCTGCAGAATCAAAACCAAATGGAGCAGCTTTGAGTTTCGACGCTCCCCATCTGTGACACAAGCCTCCCGAATACCTGAGTTCTGCTAAAACAGTGAAATAACTGCGGCATTCAAATAATTAGATTCATGACTTCTTTTTTATCTTTTGTTTTTTTCTTTTCACGAGTTCTTAACGTTGCACCAAGGATTAATTTAAGTAAAACTCTGTTACTCCGTTAAAAATTCATTTCTGTTTAGTAAAGCCACATTTATTCATGCAAACTAAAGTTAAATCAATGTGGAGATGCCACCCAAATTAAAATAAATAAATGAATAAAATCAATTTGCTGGCTGTAGGGACCTGTAAGTATAAAAGAGGGTTACAACTGTTAACTTTCGGCTGGTGTGTATGAATTTCTTAACAAAATGTCATGTTTTTTTGCCAGTTAGCTAAAAAGAAAATAGGTTAACTGTGAGCTACGTCATGCTCAACAGTCGCCTCTCATTCAATCAAGCCTTATCCATTATTAAACTTGATCCCTGAATCACTCTGCTAATTCTTAACCATATTTAAGCTCGCCAGATCTAAGATCCACATCAAATTGTATTCACTTATAGATACCACCCACGTAAATATGCTTTATTCCCTGAGATATTAACGAAAAAGGTCATCAAAATCGTGCGATGTTAAAGAAAGTGAGAATGTGCCAAGCAAAAAATGGATTATTGCTTGATTCTGTAGAAGAACTTGACTGACCTGCACAGAGGCCTGACCTCGACTCCATCTAACACCTTTGGGACAAGCTGGAACACTGACTGTCAAGCCAGGCTTCATTGCCCGACATCAGTTCTTGCCCTCACTAATGCTCCCATGGCTGAACGGGAGCAAATCCCTGCAGCCACGTTTCCAAAATCTGTTCTTCTCATTGAAAGTCTTCATGGAAGAGTGGAGGCTGTAGTAGAAGGCTTTCAACTGAGATGTTCCTCGACAACATATGAGTGTGAAGTTCAATTGTTGTGCTTTAAACTCTGGAAAACTCAAACAACTCATCCAGTTATCAGATTGTTAATGAATTTTTGAGCATGGAAGTGTTTTCCTGATCTTTTTGAACAGTGCGCATATCAAAGAAATCTCAGCTTAAAGTCTTCTCCAACGAATGGATTCATCATGTGAACTACTAGCGATCACCTCAACAGCTGTGAGAGTTTAGACATTTGGTGCTCATCCAAACAATTGAATACGATTTTGCAATGCAGACTTTTCGGGTGCCTTCACACCTAACCACTTGGTTTGATTAAAACTGATGTGTTTTCCCAGGCAGTGCGGTTTGCAGTTGATCCTTTGTGCAAACCAAAGCAACTGTACTGAGGGCACTTGAAAACGAGGGTCTTGGTCTGCTTCCGAAAGGACTCTTGTGTGTTTGTGATGTGAAAGCAAGTGGACCGACCACAGGGGATTTTTGATAATAAATATGTAAATTTGAGCACCATTCCAACCGCTGAATTGCTTATAAATCCATCTGCTGATTGTGAGCTGTTTACAATTACAAATCACATATGATATGAAGCCTATGAGCTGTGTATTCATGCTAAAAAAAAATGTCACGCTGACACATATGCACATCAGTGTGGGTGTTTTTTTTTTACCTGATCAATAAGTCAGAAGCTGTTAAAAACCTCTGTGCTGTTTCCTACTCCATGTCGTTTTTCAGTTTGTTTAAGTGCCAACAATAAGCCCTGAATCATTATTCTACAACAGACTCATTCTCATCAATATTCATAACATGCGGTCAGTTCGCAGTCCAAAAGTCCAGTTTTAATAGATATTTCTTTCCTTGTGAGCTCTTTGTGATACCAGAGGACATAAGAACTCATCAGAAGCATATCAATACCGAAACCTGTCAATTCAAGGAGTCACCTGTCCGTCTGTATGACTTCATGTTTACTCCTCTTGGTTGATTCAACGCAACAAAATGATTTCTCCTCCATCTGGACCGAATGAACCGAGCCACAGGTGTGAAAACACCCTCAGACGTACTGTAAGTGTTCATCGGTGAGCTGTAGAGAGGGGACATTGTTGTGGGCACACAGTGTGGACAAAATAACCACAACACTTGACACATGACATGAAATGTGCTCGTCTCAGGTTTGTAATACCGAGTGGGAACCATCAGCAGGCTCCCTGCAAAGAGCTGAAGAACTCCTGAGCTATTTTCAGCAGGGGAGGCGTTTTTCAAGTACGAAACTTCTCCTTCCTTGATGGATGAAGGACGTGGAAATCTATGTTCTGGCAGTTCAGGCACCACATATTTGGTCTCTGTGGAGCTGTGTTAGTTTCTTTGAAAAACTCTCACATTAAACTTGATTCTCGCACATCTGTTATTGCTGCGGGGAGAGCGTGCCTAAATGACTTCCCTGGATGAACGCATTTAGAATAAGGATTTTGTCATCTTTGTTTATCTGTTATGTTGCCCCGCCCCCCACCCCAACCCATTTTTGCTTCTCGGACACGATTTGATTGATGAACTGCTTCAACTAAGAGAGGAAATCAGCTGGCATGGATATGATTCATTATGATAAATTATATATATAGAGAAGTTTGATGACATTGAAAAGAATATCTGAGTCAAAAGTTCTGGACGTGGAAGAAACAAGCCTTCTACCTTAGTTACAGCCTCGGTTACTATCTGTAGTCTCTAAATGCTCTCGTCCTACATTTCAACACCCAGGTTCTCTTCTCAGCCACCCCGACATGTTTCTCCTCCTTGTTTTGAGGTTTTAAATGCAAAGTGATGGAGTGACAAAACACTGTCAATCAAAATGTGTTTCATGACCACTTGAGATTCTCGGCCGGTCTTGGAGTGTGAAAACATCTGAGACTCTGAAGCCAAGGTCTCATCGAGAGACTGAGCGGCGAACGTGACTCGACTGTGTATCGGCTGCGAGATTCTCCCACCAAACTTAAGACTTCTTGTTTTTTTTTCTTGACAGTGGTCTCTGTAATACGCTGTTTTTTTTTTTCCAGTAAAGCTTCAGTCCCGTTCTCGTTCCCTCTGAATCAATGCTAAGCTTGTGAGTGCGGACAGCCTATTTGTCAAGTCTTTCAATTAGAGCGTATAATGCCACTGTGTTCCGAGCCAGGAATTTGGGTTTTTTGAGATGTATAAATACACGGGTAAACACTCTTATTTACCTCGGTGTTCTCAAACATAATCACCGGGCTTGGCTCCGTGCTCTGTGCCCTGCATGAAATTAGCTTGCCATTGATTTCTTAAACATCTCCCCACAGCTCTCAGCATCGCAGGGACCCTAATTGGCTATGCCGCACTTTTAGGTTCAAGCGACGTGACAGTTTTGCTCCTAATGTTGCCCACAGCTGAGAGGCAGATTGCAGAAGAACCATGAGATGATATCATGGCAGACCTTTTTTTTCAATATATAAATCGTATTTCCCATCTCTGCCCGTGACCTGACGAGCTGGAGTAGCGAGGCCTTGATTTGACATTTGGTGACATTTAGCGCTGGAATGTGAATGACTGAGTCTTAACATAAAAGGTCACGTCATGAGAGAGAGAGAGAGAGAGAGAGTTGGTCCAACTAAATCTGGCTTCTGTCGACACTTCTGTATTTGTGCACAGAATGCATGCAACATCTGATTATTTCTGAATCCCTACTGCTATGTCTGTCTGGCTTTGTTCCCCCTGGAGTCAGTGTTTAGTTGTGTCAAATGTTGATCCCATCTCGCCGTTTTTCAAATCGTTTCCGAGAAAGGAACCGATGTATGATAGTCATTTCTAAGGGAGGAACCCGGAAAGGAGTTTTACTTCACCGGCGGCGTAACCTTCTTTTAGAACCATCATTTTTTTAGTGCACAGCAGCTCACTTTGTCTGCGTGTGTAGGTGCAAATTACAGGCAGGCATACAATTCAGCAAATATGGAGGTACATTTTCCAATAAACGTGTACCTGGGGTTTAAAGGGCTCTCCTCTAGTTTTTTCAAGTCATTAATATTTATGCATTTGAGAGTGTGAAGCCGCTGGGATTAAAATCAGCATCTACAAATCTGAGGATATTGTTCTCTGCAGGAAAACAGTGGATTCCTTCCTCTGGCTGGGTGAGTTACTGACCCCCAAGTGAAGCAGCTCAACTTTTTGGGTCTTGTTCATGAGCGTGAGATGAACGGGAAGATTGCTACGACTGCTGTGGAGAAGAGGGAGCTGAGCCGGCAAGCAAACCTTTTGATTTACTAGTTGATCTGTGTTCATACCTTCACCTGTGGGCGCGATCTTGAGGTAGTGACCGAAGGAATGAGATTGCAGATACGGGCGGCGATGTCACTTTCCTCCATAGGGTGGCTGGGCTCAGTCTAAGAGACAGGCGGAGGAGCTTTGCCACCCGAGAAGGAGGTTGAGGTAGAACTATTGCAGTGAAAGGAGCCAGTTGTGATGGTTCAGGCATCTGATCAGGTTGCCACCTGAGCGCCTCCCCCGGAGGTTATCCCAGCAGGTCAAACTAGTGGAAGACCAGGAACGAATATCTTATCTAGCTGAGAGAGTCTGTGTTATCCCCCAGAAGAAGCTTGAAAATGTTGCTGGGAAAAGGAACGTTTGGACCACCTTGCTTAGCATTCTGCCACAGTGGATCGATGGGAGGATGGATTGACAGATGGGTGGGCGGAGGGATGGATGGATGGAACTATTAAGGGGATTCCCCTTTTGCAAAAAAAAAAAAAATAAATCAATTCCTACCAAACGAGTCACTGTAAAAACAAACTGCAGTTATTTGATTAATTGCAGCCATAAAGTGAGCTGATGTGATTACTGAATTGAGCACTGTGACCTATGTGCTAAACCTTAATTAAGGTTTCTTAGTAATCACTCGCTCATTCATCGGCTGCTTGGCTACAAGCTGATTAACAACATCCAATCATATTGGTGCAGTTGAACACGGCGGCCTCTATAATTTGACACTTTTTACCGACTGCTCTGCTCATCCATTTATCCCAGCAGCGTACGCTCCCTCCAACGCCCGAACCTCTTCCTTACACGTTAAGTTTTAGGCACTCTTCATGTTTGTGTTTATTAAAGAGGGATTAGTTCTTCCAGCGAAGATCCTCCTCCTTGCTGCTTGGACTCTAAGCGCTCCCTTAAAGAGAAGACCCCGACTAAAATCTGCTTTATAAATTGCAGTTCAAAGAGTGAACGAAATGTGCTCTGCGTACAGTGTTTTTCCTCCTCCGCCTCCTCCGGCCGCAGGTTCTGCAACAATGCTGTTAGAAGGTTTGGGCCCGCGGTGGCTTCTAATTGGACAGGGACTGAGGGGACACTTGTGATATGATGGCAATGACAAGAACAGCAGCGCTCCGAGCCGCGCTGCCTGTGGGAGCTCTCGCCACATCTTCTGACAGGATCGATGTGTGCGGCTGGCCCCGTCAAGACTACAGGGACTCTAGTTCAGCAGAACTAATTACTGTTCGTTTTAAAAGTTCATTTACTGCTGGTTCACTCCTGGTGGGTTTTTTTTTTTTTTTCACGTTGCTTCATTGAAGGAGGTGCCATTATTATGAAGTGTTTCATTAAGTGTTGGCAATCAGAGAGCTCCAGACAGCTCAAATCACTGACTTGATATGTTTCAAAGAGGGATTCCAGCGCAAATGACAGACAATAATTGGTGGCTATGCGGCCTGTTAAATGAAAAAACAATTTTCGCAAGATTAGTTTGCGAGTTCATTATTCAAATGGAGAAATCACCATATTCTTTTACTGGTTGAAATGATTCCTCGGTGGATCTCAGCCACAACGTCAAGAATAAATCAATCTCGCTGTGTTTTCAGTATTCAAATATGACAACATCAGACGCATTATTTTCAGCGATAACAAAACAACAGCTCAGTCATGTCACGGCCTTGGCTCTCACATCATCTCCAGGCTGACGGTGGCCACGCTCAGCATCACCTGATGCATTGCCTACCGCCTGAGAGGAGCTCTCCGTCCAGCAACCTGATAGATGCAACACACACACACACACACACACACACACACAGCCTTCCTCTTATTGGGAACCGGAGGGTGAAGCCTTCAAGCTGGGCTGCGTCGCTCTGAGCTGACGCGCGGAGACAGGCCCTCGTAGGTAACCGAGGGGGGGAATGGACGGGTTCGGTCTGCGGGGAATCCACAGCAGGAGCTCCTGGATAGGTGGGGGGGGGCTCGCCGCGGCGCTCTCCTCCTGCAGGGCGGCTGATAGATTGCAGCATGCACAGATGAGACATTAGCCAGCGGTAAGCGGTAGTCACAGGATGCTAAAAATATAGCAGTGACTCGACAAAAATGACCCGGCTATAAGAGGGGGTGCTTCAGAAACGTACCTTTGAAGTGCCATTACATAATAACACCGACGGATGTATTGTGTATATTACACTGAATAGACAAGGTTGAAGAGTGGCCATAATAAAGTAGAGGAGAATAAGAGCTTACTGGTGGATGCTGGGTGGAGTTGGGTTTTGTTTTTGTTTGTTTAGATTTGATTTTTCCATTTCTCTCTTGTCGCAGCGCTGTGCTTATCCTCTGGTTAGGTTTAGGCACAAAAAACACTTGGTTATGTTTATGAAGACGTCATGGTTGGGCTTAAAGTATCCAGTTTTGGTTGCCACAAACACGGCTGGAGATGGGCCGACTTCCTGTGAAAACAAATCCTGTTGGGTCAGCACAAAATCCACTGGTATCACACAAAATGCAGACTCGAACTGTTCGTTTGGCAGCCTCCGTGCCTGTAATCCATCCACCCCCCTGATTTGAAAGTCAGGTAATACACACGCGAGGCTAACATGATATGGCAGGTGTTGCAGAAATGTCAATATGGCACCTCGGCCACTGACATGTATAAATGTGGATGCATCTGTGGTTTGCAGAAGCATCAACTGCTCAACATTATATCCCGGCGACTGGGCGGGAAGGGCTGCGTGTGGATCCTGCCACCAAAACACAAAGAGCAAATTATTTAAACAAAGCAATGTGGCGATGAAGGGCGGCGCTGAACAGCTAACAACAGGACACTACAGACAACATCTGAATGTAAATGATCATAATATCAATTCTGTAACCTGGTCGACCGACCCGCTCTGATGTTTCTCGCCATGCCTGAGATTTTTTTATTGTGTCCCGGTAGGATCGGAGAACAGAGAATTTAAGACCGTACTCTACAGTAACACCACACAAAAGTGTTTTATACAGACCTTGGCAAGAGATTGTTTTGTGGAGGGAGAAGAAGAGGACTTCTTATGAATTAAGTGACGGGTTAATTTGAGTTGAGCGGGACTGTTAGAGGAAAGACTTCACAGTTCACACTTCTTACATCTTAATAAACATCTCTCTCATCTAACTCACTGTATTCATGTAATTGTAACGTATGTAATCTGTTGATCAGCCGTTGAGTTTTCAGTTTTCCTGTCCTGGTTTTAATACTGTTTTTCCAACATTGTTCCAACATGTTTTATGTTTTATTTTAAGTTTTAAACATCATGCTCCATATTTTTTTGGTTTTTTTTGTTCCTGTTTTATTCAGTTTGTAAGTCTGTTTGTTTGTTGTCTTGTTGTATGTTGCAGTCTGAACTGTGCCACAAATCAATTTTGGAGATCTTGTTGTTTTTTTCGTTTTTTTTTTACTTTTTGAAACATGTTATCATCTTTCCTTCAGTCGTTGAGGAGAATGCTGCAACTCTGTTTTGCTCTGAAGCTCCAGAAATGTTTTATCGACTATGAAACTTGAGTAAATAGTGACTTGAACTTATCCTTGACATAGCTTTAAAGTGATAATCAAATAACCAATAATACACATAAGATACCAAACTAAAATGCATTATTCAAAACATGATCAGCTCACCATTTTTATATGCCGCACTCTGGCAACGACCAGTTTTCTTTAATTTTCTGTTTCTTGTCGGAGAAAGTTTACAGTTTTAAGTTGAATACAAATGCATTCCTACAGTGAGAGCTTTAACAACAATTGCTGAAATGTAAAAAAAAAAAAAAAAATGTGAACAGTTCAAGTAAATTCACACATTTCCATCCTTTTGAGAAAGTTTTTGAAGGTGCCTTGTAGAATTTCAGTTTCTCCTTCATGACAATAAAGGTGAATGACAAAATGTGTGCTTTTGAAACACAGTGTTTGAATAACAGGTCGTGCATGCTGTTGCTCAAAGGTAAAAACTTTTTGGAGCTCCCCAGTAGCTCAGTTGGTAGAGTGTGAAGTCCATGTGCAAAGGGCCGTGAGCTCGCTGCACCAGCCCAGGGTCCTGATGTCATCCGCCGTCTCTCTCATCCTGTTTCCTGCCTATCTTCACCTGTACTATCAGAAATAAAGCCATGAGAACAGTTTAAAAAAAAAAAAGGGACACATTTTTGCATATTTATTTTTGTTCCGGTGATAAATCACTCCAAGAATTGCTGTCACCACTTCTAACAGGGAATACATTTACCAAACAAAATGACACACGCTACCACTCACACCTTATTGGCTGGAACAGACGATCAAACACGGTGCAGGGGTTGACTGTAAAATTTTAAGTGCATATTATTTCAAAGACGGATATTAAAAGATTCCTTTGGAATACAAAATAATCATTACTTTAGGGCTTGGATTGCATCCAAGCATATTAAATTTTTCACGCGCATACTGAAGCACGGCATTTACAAAACCATTCAATTCATTTATTCACTTATCAGTTAATTCATTCTTGGCAAGGCAGTTTAAATTTTCTAGCTTTATTTTCAGCTATGCGGCCTGAATTGCAAGTGGCTAATACGCTTTACACTTGGATAAAACACTTAATGTCTTCGGGTGCTGAGGGGCAATGGCGTCGATGCCCCGAGTTATTTTTTATTGTGTTTGTGTTCGGAAGGTGTTAGCGTGAGAGAGAGTTTCCTTCGCAGAAGTCTCTATTTGAGGGCGGCAGGGAGACGGTTAATCTCAGGTGGGCTGAGTCCACTGTGGTTTCTGCTTAATTAATGGCGTGCCATCTGTCTGTCTCCAGAGGAGGCAGACCACCAGCTGCTCAGGCTTTGATCTCACCTGTCTGTCTGTCCGTCTGTCTGTCTGTTTGTCTGTCCATGAATAAAGTGCACGTGTGTCTTGTGTGTGTAAGTGTGAGCGTCTGCACACACATGTATACGTCGCGTGTCAGTCCTCACCTCCTCATTTCAGGGCTGCATCAATGGATTGACGTCACCAGTTCCTCCCGCCGGAACGCAGGTTATTACTTCAGGGAAACTGGGAGGTTAACAATGTTCCCTCGGCTTTAGAGCAACCCTGACGATATCAAATGTAACGTTTCCACAATAAAATGTCTGTAAGTGACGTTGTTATGATTCTTTTTCAGTTGTTCGTGTTTCCAGCTCCGCGCCGACCTGAATAAAATTGTCATTTTATTCCAGGTAACAGTATCGCCTGTCGCTGTAACTTCCGGGGGGGAAACATTAGATGACGCGACAGCGAGTGAGGAAGGAACGAGAGTAGAACTTTAGTACATTTCTGCCCAGAGTCATGTCAGACAAATATTAATCGGCGATGGTTGTGATCAGTGGCGGTCAGAGCTTGCATGACGCCCCTGGGCGAACCTCACCTTCCGCCACTGGTTGTGATCCCACTCTACTTCACAACTTTACCAAAAACATTTTCCGATGTTGTTCTATCTTAACACTATGTGGACACATGAAATAATACCAACATTTAACAGTTTGACATCTCTTTACTTCAACAATATGTATTCAGGGCCCGCACCACAGGACTAGTGGCAATGAAGGCAGACAGCTGCAAGGTTGCAAATGGAACTGGCAAAGAGGCGGAGGCGACAAATAAGGAGAGCAGGACTAAATGGGCGAAATCGTCCACAGCGACAGACTCAATGGGCCTTCCTTTTCTTTTCCATTTCTCTTCTCATGAACTGATTCGCTTAGCTAATTAAGAGTGATTTCTATGACCGACTTGCTCCGCTGCCGATTCAAAATGCTTCAAAATGCTACAAAAACGCCGCCAACAAGGGCTGACTCGCGCCAACGTTGCAGGATACACTGTAACAACCAAAGCCACAGACGCCCACCGATGGCCGACTGTCGGCCAGCACCCTAACATGCTACTATGTGCGCCTCCACCATTTTGTGTGCAGGGATTCCATCACATTCGGCCACAACATCACGAACACTGACGATGGGCGATGGGGCCTGGCTCACAGTCGACGTTCCAGATTAAACCCAAAGATGTTGGGATGGGGCCAGTCAAATTCTTCTTCCAACTCAAAAGAACTGTTCCTTTGTGGAGATTGTCACAATGGGGCCTCGCCCAATTCACTGGCACAAAGTTGAAAGCACACTATTGTCTAAATTAAGACTTTAAGCTGAAGCATCACAGTTTCCCTTAATTGGAACGCGGAGACAAAAACCAAACCATGAGAAACAGATTCAGATGAAAAGTAGGGTGCATATAATAGGCTCGTCCACATAATTTTGACCCAAATGATATCATATGACATAGTAATATGTGCCACCTCTCTCAACACTTGGGCTTTTTAAGTATATAATTCTGACCATCTGACGATTTGTGATACCTTTATGATCATGAACCGTCTCCCCACTTCCATCCATATTTAGAGTCTGTTAATACACAGCATCATTAGCCTCATCATCGATCTCCCTCCTCGCCGCAGCCGAGGCCGGAGGACCGTCTGCTGCCTCAGCTGTCACCAACGTGTCCCCTTTAAAAGTCAAGGTAAGGCGTCAGAGCCTTGTGTGGGAGGACAGAGCGGCGTGGATCCAGAGCCTGCGTTTTGAAAACCCGTCTTCCGACAGCAGAGGTAAAGCACGCGCGGCTTTCACTTCAATCCCGCCTCCCCCGAGAAAGCTTGAGGAGGAAGATTCACGCAACAGTTAGAGAAGAAAAGGGGAGATCCAAGTTTGTCATTGGGCTCAGTGAAAAAGTCACCCCGTCCCAGTTCTTTTTACAAGTCTTTTCACTACTTCATTTAAAAAGTGACACTTATTCAACCCCGTAGATTGAGACGATACAGGATTTCTGGAGAACTTTCCACAATCTGATAATATATCATCTCTTGAGTGAATGATGATTCAGCCACCAGGGACGGTGAGTTAGTGTCAGAAATGCTGTGACTTCTACTGATTGCTAATGGAAATCCCACACATGTATTTGTTCTTATTAGCAAATTTACAGTCATTACAACTGCCAAGTTTGTATGACTTAGTCTGTGATTAAATTTCAGTATCGTGCACTGTGATGTAGGTGGCAGCCCACGTAACAATGATTGTATTCCCAAAGAAACTCGTACACACTCAGTGTTTACCAGGATTTTCAGACAGAAACCGTAAAATCTGCCTTTTTCTCAATCGGAAAATATCCTTCATGAACGTCCCACTGGGAGAGAGATTCAGAGTAGGTGTGATTTTGCTGTCAGCTGCTACTTTTTCATTATATTAGGGAGATTTGACGCATTTATTAAAGAGCAGGTAAGAGAGGTAAGAGGAAATAAGGGGATAGAGAGACGGGAATAACATGTGCGTGGTCTGTGACTGAGATCCTTAAACACAAAAAAAAATCCCAGGTTGAATTAATCAAACCAGAAGGTTGCTTTCATTGGCGGACTCAGGACGTTTTAAAGGGGCAGGGGCAAAAAAACAAAACAAAAATAATTATGGCACCAGCTGCATGCAGTGGGGCAAGAAATCGTGATGTGTTTAAGAGAAGGGCATGATATAAGAGAGGACACTTCACCACGCTTTGTCCACTGAAACGGCGCCCTAGAGGGCACTTCATCATGTTTAATCTACCATAGGGAAATCCAAGAGCGCGGTTTTTTTTTTTTGTTTCTGTTTTTTCAAACATGGTGGCCCCAGCTGCACCAGTGGTGTTTCAGTTAGGTCAATTATTATTATTATCATGAGTGTTTTCAGGGTTAATTTAGTCCAACCCTACTGTTGGGCGTCAACATATTATCTAAATGGTAGCTCGATCTAGAAACTGATTCACTCAAACACAACCTCAGTTGACTCTGCAGAGCCAACAGTTCCTCAAAAGCTGTGACAAAAGGCCAGTTAAGGCTTGGTTTAGCATTATACGCTATCATTTCAATTTTCAATTAAAAAGAAAATATATCAATGGCTGCTTAGTACAATTTAGCTATTTGTCGTCTCGATTACTTTTGAGAAAGGTGACCTGGGTTCCAAAATAAATATACATTTTGGAACGCAGTGACGGTGATTATGATCAGGCTGCCGAACAAGCCTTCATCAGATCCCCACAATGAGTTCCCTTAATGAAATTCGTCTACTAAATCAAATTAATTCATTTAATATAAATGAATATCAGTGATATCTCCTTTTTATAGACTCTGGGACAGTATTTTAAAGTAGAGACAAAGATGGATTGTGCTCCAGAAGTAATGGGTTCTTGCAGAATATCTCACTTTATATCCTCAGGATGCTTTTTATACATCTGTGTTTCTGTAAGACATCGTATTATGGAGATGCCTCGTTCTGGAGCGGAGTTGTTTTTTGTTTTGATGGATGTGGTGACATTCAATGGCAGGGTCTATTTTGAGTTTGTACTATTATCGAGAAAAAAAAAGGGGGAAAAAAAAGAAGAATGAAACTGGTTCCACATTCATTACGCTGCTCCGATGCCAAAGACGACGCCGTGCAATCATTTTTTATTTTCTTTTCGAGTGTCGCTATTTGAACTGACAGACTGTGACTCTGCTGGATGATGGATAGTTGCTAAAACTTTCAGATGAGTTTGTGAGCCTCTGGTTCGGCATATTTACAACTATCCAGCGCCGAGCAGTCTAGTTTTCAATCCACAGGGACCTACAGCAAAACACACGAGACGCACAAGTTTGTACAAGTCGTGTCCCGTGTTTTTACATTATTTAGTGGAGGGACCAAAAGTTTGTCACTAGTCAAATTAAACTTTCTACATAAGGCCATCAATCATGAATGAGAAACGACACACAGTTCTACTATTTTGTAGATTCATATAGTAACTTGTGATTTATTCCACCGATGATTATCAAGTGTGACTGTATGATATTTAAGTTTGAATATCATAATCATAAATTCATCTTCTCGACTTTGACTTGTGTGGCACTATTTTTTTTTAGGTCACCCATCCATCTCCTGCCATATTCTGAGATATATATTCAGACTTTTCTTGGTCTCCCCTGACGTCTCCTGCCAGTTATCCAGGAACTCCCCCCCACAAAAAAAGTGAAGCACTCAGGAGGAATCACGATCAGATGCCCAAATCACCTCAACTGGCTCCTTTTGACGCAGGGACGCTCGACTCCAGGTTCCATCCAGATGTCTGAGCTGCTCATCCCATCTGAAATGTGAGTCAAGCCGCCCTGCAAACTAAACTCATTTTGACTGCTTGTATCCTTCCTTGTCCAACCATAGCCTCCTCAAACTCCTCCCTCACCTGGGAGCCTGCCCCAACAACTTCGCTTGAGAAGAACCGGCAAAGCTGCAGCTAATCTGGCCTTCAAGTGCCAGTTTGCTACTACCGACTAGTAAGTCTAAGGGCAGAAACATGGTCCACACAAGTACACAGGTACGCAAGAGCGATTTCACGTGTTGAGCTGCAGATGCGATAGTTTGAAACAACAGGAGAAGGTTGTCTGTTTCAGCTCAAAACAACCATGGCGTACCGACGAAGCACACAATGATCAGCATTTTAATGCTCTTTCTTCTTTGCAGTAGGTGATGGAACCCGTGCATAAGAGCGCAAGCAAAGTAGTGCAGTCATTCACGATTGATCATGGGCCAGATACTCTGAACAGCTGTTTGGTGCACTAAGAACAATAACAGCCATCTTCTCAGCAACTCATAGTCACATAGAAGGGATCCTCTGGGGGCTCATGAGTATCCCCACACCTACTCAACACCTGTAACTCAGGGCAACTCCAGGAAAAAAGGAGCCCCTCTCTATTGTGCAGGTGAGATAAAAAACAAAAATGTGGGATCAAAAAGCAGGTAAGGTTGGCTACATAAAATGGCAGGATTATAAAATAAACAAAATAATCCGATGAGGTTGTGTGTGTATTTGAGAAGCTGGAATCCCAAGAGATGTCTTTCTTGGCAAATGACTTAAATGGCGAATCAATCATCCAAATTGTTTGGGTTATTTCTGTCGATCAACAAATCGCTCATTACAGTGCAAGTAAGGATAGAGAGTCTGAGAGGATTCTGCAAAATCCACATGGTTTTCATGCATCATCACTATATAAATACTAGCAAACAGAAGTGCTGTGTATGTAGGGATCAAAGTACTATCGAACTGAGCTCTGGTGGGTCAATCAATCAGTAGTAACACAGAGAAGAGGAAAATTGACTGGCGAACTGCCTGTGCAGGTGCTGCGTAGCCAGCAGAGTGCTGTTTGAGTGCTATGGTTTATATATTGTTGGTGGTGTCCAGTGGGCTTTGAACGGTCTTGGAAATCGGCGAGTGGAAAACAAATCATGTTCTACCTCTCAGTTCAGTCCTGGAGCACCCGGCTGTTCGGTTTTATTGGTCCTGAATCACTCTGACGTAGCGCGAACGACCTTGACGCCACAGCGCTCGTGGTGCAGATCCTCAGGAAAGGACGGAGTGGGCGGGAGCACGGGGAGCGTAAGATATTGGAAGACAGCTTCCCTTTCTTGTAGGTTAATACCCCCCTCTCATCTGCACAGCTGACCCTTCATTAATTCCCTCTCTCTCGCAACTTCTTCCCCTCCATCCAGTCAAAAGGTGCAGCAGCTTCCTCTCGGGGGGCTTCTCTGCTGTCAGCATTGCTAAAACAACCACCTGCAGCCTCATCTTACAGTGGAATATTAAATATTAATCGCATCAATACGGCCTCCTAATTGCGTTATGATTGCAAATCACCCACGCTATTGTTGGACAGTCATTGATGGATGTGCGACTATGTGCTGCTAGGAGAGAGTGACAAACGACAGGACTAATGACACCACAGGCGGACTGCAGATTAGCTGCGGCCTTATAAGGTCAGGAGGAACTGCAGCAGACTGACTGACTCACTCTCTCACAGACTTCTGCAAATATCCACAGTGGTAATGGGCAGTTTCATCCTATTTGTACACACACACACATTTTGTGCATGAGGGTGCTTCCGAGCTGCTCCTGGCACCACCGCGTGACCCGCTGCCGGCCCGAGCACAATGGCTGGACCCGGCTCACTGACAGGGGGATAAGTAATAGCTCCACTATGGCCGCCAGCCTACACAATCATCCCTGCTATTGCCTCCGCTGATTTATTGAAAGACAACGACCTCTGGTTCCACCGAGCCCGCCGCCTCGCCCGGCTCCCAATGCGTGTATTGTTTTCCATTTTGGTGCCACATATTGCCACGGGAAGACGCCGCGACCCCGAGCTGGAGTCCCTGTCGCCTGCTGGAGATGCGCCCGCACTTAATAAAGTGGTCACGATGAGTTACACGGCACCTTTTGTGTGTGGCGGAGTCCAGCCGGTATGAATGTTGACGGAGTAGCAATGTTTAATTTGAATTCAATGCAACATTTCCAGTATCATAACACAGGGGAAACGTTATTTACAGCACACTAATACCACCACAAAGGTATTTCATCAATTTTATAGTTTGGTGAATTTCCATTGAGTGATGGCTAATGTTTTAATTAGAATACGTTTCAATTATCCCAGCTGATGGAATACAGATATAGTGCCGCGGTAAATCACGCAGACGGTGATCTGGACTGTGAGACTAAATCACCTCCCAGTCATATTCTGCATCTCAGAGTGTTTGTTAATTTACATTCCATTTCAATTTGTCCGGACAAAATGCTTTATGGAAAGGCAAATATTTCCACTCAGGCCAGAAGTTTCTTCCTAGAACACACACACACGCACACGCACACACACACACCTTCATCAATCGCTTCATGGTGGGTGAAAGTGCTGCCAGGAGCAACCATGCTGATATAATAATGTGGCTTCAAGCAGACGTTGATACTGATATGAGAGTCTGCTGTTCAAACACAAAAGAATCGAAGTGGGAAATGCGGAAAAACTGAGATTTGGCCCAGTCAGTCTAATTTCCACTCTATTCAAATTGATGAGTTGTCGTCCGCAGAATGAGGTTAAAAGGACACACGGAGGAAGGGAAGAATGGAGCTGCTATATGAGAGGAGGGCTATTATCAAACACTGTACATTTACATGATTTATACTGATTTCCTCAATACAGACACACAGCCGTTTCCTGGCCAATTTCACAATATTAAGGATTTGTGTCATCATGCCATCAGTTTGAATTGTTTCAGTTCATTAGAAAGTCGGAGTGTCTTACTGTTCTGTAATGCGATGCATATCCTGGCGAAACGGAATACGTGGGCGAGAGGGATTTGAACTAATCCTTCAGATTTCACCTGACTGCTCAAAAGTGGGCACGGCCAAGCAAGTACAGCGGGACGCAGAGTTTTTCAGACCAGCCTCCATCAACACCTCCCTCACGCCTGTTGTTTGACCACAGTGTGATGGCCCGAGCCCAAAAAATGGACTCAAGCGCAGGGATCACACGGATATACTGAAGTAAGGTTCAAGACGAGTTTATTTGCAGCAACAAACTTGCACGGGGTCAGGCAAGAATCCAAAAGTCCAAACAGACTGTGGTCATACACTGGAGGAAAAGCAGGAACAATGATGGCTGGAAAGCTTGTATGTGAAGAAAGCTAAGACAGTGTAAATGTAAATGTAACAATCTGATGAATGGGTAGTGAACAACCGGGAGAATCAATACTTAAATGGCTAATTGGATAACTGACAACGGATGGCGAATGAAAGTAGTGGGAAACTAGACAAAGGCAGGAAGTCAAGCAAACAAACACGGATGAAGGTACAAAATAAATCAGGAAGTGAAGTAACAAACAATTATCACATGGAGTCGGGTATTGATAATGCATTTATTTCCCTGTGCCTTTAAATTCCAAAGCTATGAGCCTCGTAAACATGTTCTGCTGATAGGGTTGTTTTGGATTATTGGATATTTGTTCGTTTAGTTTGGAGGAGTCACACCCGATCTCTCTTGTTATGTTTTAAACACGCAAGCCCTGCAACAAATTCAAATGTCTGATTCATCTGTCGTATATTTTCTTGGTCATTTGTTTAGTAAATATGATTATAAAATGTCAGAAAATGGGGAAAATGGTGATCAGTATTTTGTCCGAGATCAAATGTCTTGTTTTGTCCACAACCCAAAGATGTTCAGAAAAAAATTCACATTTAAGAAGCTGCAATCAGAGAATTTTGAAACCCATGAATCGATTCAACTGTTTATGAAAGAAGGATGGAAAGATGTTCCCTAAAAAAAACATTTGCTCGTCTTCTTTCCTGCTAATTCAACCAGGGGAGTTTCCACCAGTCATCTAACTTTATCTGTGCGAGGAAAATGAACCTGACTTCCACTTCCAGAGCCCAAAATAACTCCTCCTTCTTTACTACTTTACGGGAATTATTTAAAAAGTTTTATGGCTCACCAAATATTGGAATGAGAAAAAGGGGAGAGAAATATTCTGGAGGGAGGATGACGGGGAGAGAGAAAATCCTCTGTCAGCTTACATATCGAGGCTATGTTCTCCATCAGTGGGTCTGAGGGATTGAGAGAGAGAGAGAGAGAGAGAGATCCAGTCTGCTGGGCACAGGAAGTCGCGCAGGTGAGACGACGGAGCACGCGCACACAAGCGCGCACACACACCTCATCTACCTCCATCAACGCGCACCTGTACTTCTTTTTCCGCTGTATACCTCCGACGCTCTCTCTCGCTCCAACGCTTCAGCTCTCGCTCGCTCAGCTGTGTTGTACCCTTTAACAACTCCATATTTCCCTACTGTTTTTTTTCTTTTTCTTTTTTAGATTAATGTGATTCAAACACTCCGACTGGCTCGGGTAGCGTAAAAAAATGTGCCGTTGTTTGTCTGCAAACAAACATCAGATGGTTAATACTGAATACTGAATACACTTCGGATGTGTTGCGTGTTTCTGCGCGTCTCTGGGGTGCAAATGCGGCTGGTAAAGAATGACTCGGTGACTGGGTGACAGGTGAGCTGAGAGGCGCTTCACAGGTTCATTACCGGCTGGCAGAGTGGAGCACTCCAGGGCATGGCGGTTCGAGGTAACGCTTCGGGCCTCCTCATCAACATCCTGTCACCTCCATTTTCATACTCTCAGACTTGGCACAGCTGCTGACCCGGTCCCCCCCCCACGCCCCCCCAGGAGAAAACTGTCTTCCTGAACAATAAGTCAGCACCTAGTGGCAAGAAAAACAGTGTGTTTGTTTAGTCACGGAGAAAATGGAGAAAAAAAGGCCGGCGTCAGCTGACCTTCAAGGGGAATTTGATACGGAGTTTGCATTGAACAGCAGGAGAGTCTGTTTTTGTTTCTCTGTGCCAACACTGTACCACATTCCACATCTCTCTTCACAATGAGACAAACCGTCACACGTGAAGTATGTAACATTGCCGTCTCCATTACATAACTGTTCTGTAAATGCACCCATCAAATATGACAGGTTCACTGCGGACGGAGCTGCATGATTGGCGTCTGGTATGCAGAAGGGAGTGCTGTGAAGTTACGTCACAGACAGTGTTACCTGTCAGGTTTTCGGGTTGATGCGGTGTCAAACTTTTCCCACCAGCTGATAAGCATGTGACAACACTGGTGTTACCTGGTACAGCAGGTTTTTACGAAACGCTCACTATCTGCGCGTGCATTTACTGTCGATCGAACATTTTCTACAGGAGATGCGATGTATTTAGTGAGTTTAGCGCTTATGTACGATATCTTTCATCAAAAGTGCATCTACGTAACAAAACCACCGCCGTTTTTCTGCATTTGTTGACTGTGAATTATGTCAGAAAGCAGTTTTATACGGTCCGTGGGTGCACTGAACAAGAAGGAGCTGTTAAACGAAGAACTGCAGGTGACAGGTTGCACACCTCCAACTTCTCAGTGAGGTAGACAACTCCTTTTCTCTTATTCACGTTATCAGGTTCCTTATCAGCATCGGATATAAATCCGAAATATTGTCAAACAGGCATTTGCTTTTCATTTTGGTCTTATGTTTTTTTTCCAGGCAGAAAGGCGCTGGCTATGTGTGCTCAGAGTGCTGGGACGAAGTATGCTTGTACGCTGAAAACGAAAACATCACTGCACTGTGGTTTAGATTAACAGCTGCTAATGCTATGGTAGCAGAGGGCTGACCACACTTCTGACAACAGCTTACAACAGCTAACAACGGCTTACAACGTGTCGGGTGATAAGAGCGCACTCACCATCAACAGCCAGCAAACAGCTCCCACAAACAGTCTCTTCTGGTATGAAGATTTCAGGCTCAGGATAGACAGACACGGCCGGAAGCTTTCTCCTCTGTTTTCTGGATTACCTGGGTGACAGGTGACAAGTGCTGCTGTGAGATTGGTTGCAAACATTGGAGACGCCACCAGCGCCTTGAGAGAGTTGAGGTTTTTCAACTCAAACACTTGGAGCAGCGGCTCAAAAGAGGCAAGGCGCCCCCCAAAAAATAGTGCCGGTACAACGGAGCAGATGAGTATGCAACCGTGGCATCCACCATTCTGCTAAAGTATTTTTTAAAAAAAGCAACATGGCAGTGGGGTCACCGAACAAGTAATGTACATGGAGTATGCCCGGTCATTCTTGTGCCTTTATTGATAGCTGACAGTTAAGAGATGACAGGAAGTGAGCGTTCCTCACCGGACTTGTTGTGGTCCATTGTAACATTTAGACATTTTTGTAGAGAGGATGATGAAATGACAAATATTAAACACTTAGATCTCTGTTTATGCTGATGGTTTGCTTTGTGTTTTATGTGGGAGCATGAATTCAGACTTTTGAGGTGTCACATCAACGTTATGACGTGTTAAGATTTCCGCGCAGTGACTCAGTTTGACTCATCCGACCGTGAGAACAACATGGGAAGCGAACAGCACCTTTAAAGTATATATTTGAAAGGTGTTACAGTCCTGCAATGCTATTAACTTTTCCTATTACTTGCACGGTCTGATTCCCTTCTTATTGTCCACACAGTCTGCCAGTTAGGGCTCTTAATTTCAAAGTGCAATCAAAGGGAAGTTTCCAAAGGCTTACCGGTAACTTCAGAAGCAAAGTCTTTGAGAAGTTCCCCAGACAATTTCACCGCAGTATGAGTGTACTTTTCACTGTTATCTTCGGTTAGAAGAGGTAGGAGAAGGAAGTCATGCAATATCAGTCGGCAATATGTTTAGCTGAGGGTAAGGAAAAGCCAGGCTTGTAATTGCTTTGGGACAAGCTACGATGGCTCCTCTGGCAGTAGGAGATTTTCTTTTGGTCAACCATGAGGGCAATAAGACAGATAAGAAAGAAGGGAGGGAGACAGACTGAGAAAGGAGAGGGGAAGGGAGATTTTCTGATTTTCTGAAGTGTTCAGACGAAATAGAGGCATTATCGTCCCATGAGGATACAATGAAAAGCCCACAGTTGGTTGGCCTTCCAAACTCTTAGGTTTACAAGAGGAAAACACATTTAAGACCGGGAAGGAGAAAAAAAAAAGGAGAGAGAGAGAGAGTTTCGATTTCTGAGTGCATCTCTGCTCACGAGCATCCTTTACAAACGTTTGTCCCCAGCTCGTGGCGACTGTCAGACAACCCTCGGAGGAATCGTGTCGCAGTCTCAGATTTCAGTGTCGCTATCAACAGCTATTCTCTAAACGACTTCACTCCTGTTTCATTACCACTTCTGTACAAGATAAAAGCTGCTGAAAGATACAGGAGGAGAGAGGGAAGCACCTGCAGCCACTGATGCGGTCGACTGTCTGCTGCAGAGGTAGTGTACATCACTTGCTGTGTCAGGACAGAACTTGTTTACTGTCTCTAAGGTGTGTCCTATAATTAATAGCTTTAAGGCTGTTCTGTGTGTTAAGCTGTCCGAAGTGAGAATGAGTTTATAGAAGTGGATCAGGAGAGTAGACTCTCCG
The DNA here is from genome assembly GCF_900880675.1 of Sparus aurata. Classification (NCBI taxonomy): domain Eukaryota; kingdom Metazoa; phylum Chordata; class Actinopteri; order Spariformes; family Sparidae; genus Sparus; species Sparus aurata. The sequence goes on from NC_044187.1 coordinate 13,212,021, forward strand.
CCCCTGCAGCAGGGATGAAGGTTAGAGCTGAAACAATCAGTCTGATTGCCTGAAACATAACTATTTTGATGATCTATTATTATTTACATGATATTTTTAGACAATAAACATACCTACTTCTGGTGTTTCAATGGTGGGCTTTTACAGCTTGTCTTGGTTTTATGTTGTAAACTGAAGATCTTCAGATTTTCCAGTGTAGCTTGGACAAAACAAGCAATTTAATGACGTCCCCTGGGGCTCTATAATATAATGAATTTCTGACATTTCAAAGACTTATCTCACAGGCTGGAAAATAAGCATCATAATAACTGATAATGAAAATAATTGTTACTCCCAGCTCAGAAACAAATACCAACACCTTATTCGGATGTACTACATGTGAACAGATAGTGCAGCAAAACCTTTCTATATGCAGATTTGTCAAATTGTACCCGAATGAGCTACAAACAGGGAGCGTAGAAGTTAGAACAATTCAGGCATCGTGCATTTGGCAAAAAGTTACTGGGTGATCCGAACTAACTTTTAATCGGCTTTCAAAAGATTAGTTATGCAGCGCGAGATAAAGTTAGGGTGCTCAGCTCTCCTTCTAGCCACACGATCTGATAGTGAAGCCTTGCAAGACACTCAGTAGAGAGAAACCTCTGAGCTGGATTTTGGGACGTCTAAAACTTGTATGAAAATTGTTAAAGATAACTTTTATATCTTTACAATATGCAATATGTTCCAATGAACTAATGAATAACATTACACGCCTAGTTTACATTTGTCTGGGCCTCCTCCCTTCACAACCTCCAGGTTTGAGAGACTAACCCAATAGAGTCGCCTGCCCTGCCAGCAGCTGTTGACAACATGCACTTTTCTCAACCAGCAGAGCATAGTAATATTGTACTAAAGCTGGGTGTGGTCTGGTACAGCAGAGCACATTAAACCAGGCGTGAAACCCATAGAGGCAAAATGCATCTATGTGTTCTTTACCTCCAAAATCAAGTGTCGACTCTCTTTCAAGAAAAATAACCCAATGTGGTGGGAATGTGTCAATCGTGAAGTTCTGGGCCAATGATGTTAATAATAACAATTTGGCAGATTCCAATAATGATCATTTTACTTGCTTGTTGGTTTATTGTGTTACTTATTCTCACGTGGTCTGTTCTGGGCAGAGACCCACCCTCCATCCGAGTTTCACGGAAATCCTTTCAGTGGTTTCTGTGTAACCCCGCTGACAAACCAACCAATCAACAAACAGATACGGGTGGAAATACAACCTCCTTGGCCAAAGTAATAACTTCACTGAAAATCATTAAGCCCTTCAGTATTGTGCGTTTTTTAAGATGTGAACAACCTTTATTATAAAGCTTTTAGTCTGCGATACAACTAACTACACAAAGAGAAAGATTTATTCTCAGTTCTCGCATGGTTGTCTTCATCGTAGTCAACAAGTCGCACATCGATTCATAAATCATTGCAACTGTACAACCTGGCCCACTTAGCTGACCTGACTTGTATTTTACCACCATTAACCACCTGCCTTTTTATCTTTTTACTGCGGGATTATTTGGTAAAAACACGTTATTGTGATTTCAGTTGCACAGACTCCTATTAGGAGTCTAATTGGCAGATAGAGGCAGTTTAACACAGATTAGCCAGATTAACCATATGAACGATTTGAAAAAAAAAATCCAGTCTGGGCCTTACTCATGTCTGATATAAATCAGATGTTTGTGTATCAGAAACTTTTTTCCCCCCCATAATCTGATTCAGATAATAGTATTACACGCCTACCCTGCAGACACCAGAGAACATCATATCTAGGAAGTAGCTCTCTGTAGCCAATCTGGTGATTCATTTGTGTTACTCAAAGTGTTCCTCTTCTTGTTTGGCAGTGTTCCTGGATGCATAACGTCCTAATGAGATACAACAATCTTATTAAACCGAACACACTGTTGCCTGGAGGCACCGACTCGACACATTTTTCCCTCGCTTTGTTTTAATCTCTTATTCGGTAATTTTGTTCAGAGTTCAGCAACACATAACGCAGGTATTTTCCTTTCTCGCAGCGAACTCTATTATGTCGTTCCGTGGCTTTTCGCATTACAACAAACCGCATGCCCCGAACACCTCCTGTTGCAAAACATTTACCCTGCCGATTGCTTTGCTCTGGCAAATCATAACAAATGTGCACGGCCACATCATCTACAGTAATGCCGCTGTTTCTTTGCCTCCTTGTTCTGTGCTTTATTTCCCCAAACACTCATTTTCCAGTTGGGCAGTTAATTGAATTCGGTGCCGGGCGTAAAGTAGTGGGTCCTTAGCCACAGTTGCCTGCTCGCAGCACATGAAGTAGCCGAGGTTAGATTAACTAAAACCGGGCTGCGGATAGAAGACCCAATGGTGCATGGATACACCCACTGAGTAACTGATCATGTTATTCGATGCTGGATGCTCAGAGTCGCTGCTGGCTCCTAACTCGGATACGGGAGTAAATCTGCTGCTCTGTTGTACAATAGGAAAGTTGAATTCTCATAACTCAGTGAGATGCTTGATTTGCTTTGCCTATGGCGATAGAAGACGGATAAATGCAGCATGTACAGATGCTTGATAGTCTTAATACACCAAACGATCCTGCTGGGGAGATGGTATGCCGAGAACAAATGGTCCCTGAGTATTCGTTACGTGGCATCCTAAAATAATAATGTCTGCAGCACCGTATTATAGCTGGTGTAATCCTGTCCTTCTCTTCAGAGCACCACTTAGGGTGCTTCATCCCGGATGGATCCGGCCCCTTCATCACTGTTCCCTTCTTTTCAAATATTCATCTAGATGCGTCTTTTTTTTTTTTCATCATCCAAGCTCGCCACTGAAACTACAGCGATGCAATAAAAATTTAAGAGCCCTCCTAGAAGTCTGCAGGCCCGCAGAATAATGCTGCATCCGAGCCGACCTTACTGATGCCTCCGATAGTGGCTTTAAAAATAGCCCTGGCTGTCCGCCTCTCCCTCCTCACTTCTCACAACACGCCACTGTCAGTGTGTCGCACCTGCTGTGGTGAGACCGTTGCATAACCATCTCTGCTCATGCAGAAGATCAGCGTTTCTCTTCAGCGACACACTGAGCGTGTTTGTGTGTGCGTGAACGCTAAAGGACACTGAAGGTCAGTACACGCAGCACACAGGACCAAATGCACCTTTAATGCACAAATATAAATGTGTGGGATAATAAGATATTTTCTCACGCGGCGTTTTGTCGTGTTTGCAAAAATCGTAGTTTTCTAGCGCTGTGGGACGTCCGCCTCTAAAGGTTAGGATGTCCTCTCAGAGGACAGATCACCTTACAGTGTGCAGTGTTTCCCACAGAACGGCTGTGTACCTGTCGTGAGGGTAGTGGTGGGGGGGAGGAGGCGAAGCATCTGCTCTGCTCTCAGTGCGAAGGCCCTAATACTGCAAGGAATCACTATTTCTCTCTCAAATTAAATCAGGTTTTTGGGGGTCTGATCATGCTTGAAAGCGCATGAAACTTACACACGTGTCACAGGCTGTGGAGATTTACACGTGCCGTGGGTTTTGTCCATGGGGGTTGAAAAAATGGGCCGAAAGAGCTGCGACAACTTTCTGTATGAAATTTCGTACACATGTGCATCATGTGCAAAAAAACATCTTGGTGCCACGACTTAAATCCAACAGGAAGTCGCCCATTTTCAATTTGGTGCTCATATCTAAGGCTTACTTATGCCGCTGCTCTACATTTCATTTCATCAGCCAGTAACTTTGATAACGACAGAGACGTGGTTCGGTCCAATTCAGCTCAGCGGGGGACTGATTGATCAATCACGTTGTTTGCGTGCGCTGCTGTGATTAATTAATCAGAGCAAGACGTTGTCATGTCGGGGTAGAAAGAACATGACGGTGGTTGATATCACGGCCTGGACACGCTTTCACCGAGCAGAGTCTATGTTAGGGACGTCAGCCGTCGAGAATATTTTTGACCCGCCAACACCCTGTTGACACCTTCGAAGATGGTTCGCAGCTAAACCAACCAATCAAATAATAAGACCAGCTATGCGGTAAGGCGGAGCTCATTGAGTCAGCGGACTACAAGCTCAGTGCAAAACACACAATTTGCATTATGTATATATATATATATATATATATATATATATATATATATAATTTGCACATTTAATGCTTCATTCACATCTTCAAATTGTCAGTTAGTCCATCAAGCATATATATGTCATGGACTGTGCCTTTTACTCGATGCACAAAGGCGAGTAAGTGAGAAAATGCAACCCATGGCAACGGCTGGTTGAACTAACAATGTGCAATTTAATAAGATCTACAACCACAAGGGCCTTTATCAGGAGAAGTCAAACTCTCTTCGCTTTATTGAGAGAAACTCTAATAAAACCTGAAATAATGAATAGCGCTAGTGCTCGGAAAGCCTGTCTTGAGTTTTTTAACGCTGACTTTAATTGCGCTGATTTACAGAGTTAACTTATCTATAAACTGTCCTAATGTGGCCTTCACACCAACCATTAGCTCTGTCCATTTTAATATAACAGTAAAACACTTTAAATGGTTTAATCCTCTCTTTAATAGAGACGCTGAGAAATATACGTAGCCGTTGATCTAAATCTAACCGAGACGCACGCAAGTACAATTTATGGCGCGTGCAATAACTTGTGATTCTTGTAAATGTCTATACGATGACTGTGAAAGCAAAACGTTCCGAGTTTCTCCACCCGTAGCTTTGTTGTATAAACCCAAACTGTATAATGTGGCTTGATCTTAGGATAACCAACTAATAATTGATGACGGATAACATTCACTCAAGTGGAGCTTGTTCAGAAACTTTCTGAAGAGTCTGAAGAACGATTATTACCATTTTTGTCAACATCATCTCCCTCTGAGTCAATAGGCTCCTCTTCAAAAGGAGCTGCCTGAGTCAAATGACCTTTTTCTCTTCAAACACTTCTTTAAATGCTAACTTTTAATAGGTTTTGGGTACAGACCAAGGTTTTGACTGCAGCCTGAAAGCAAATAAAAGGGAGTCTCCTTCACCAGCTTTCAAAAAAACATGTTTTAATATCCTTTTGAATGACTATTTATCTGATTTGTGTAATTGTTTCAGTTAATTTTGCTTTAATATTCCTACTAACGCATACTGAGTAACAACTTTCATTCGAAGGCGTATCTCTCTTCCATCACTAAAGAGAGCTTTGAAGAGGATTGTGTGCAGACGCTGCACACCCAGCTGGTTTGATGTGTGACTGACTGAAACGAGATGGATTTGAAACCGCGATCCAAGACGTCTGCTGCGAATGGCGTGAGCCGCGTTCGCTGTGAGGTGTGGTGAGTGGATTGTAGCGGGATTGCTGGGCAACAGGGCTCAGTTTCAATTACTGTTATCACCTACCTTAAAGGATGCACGCATCAAGATGCAATGCAGCCGTCAAGCAAACTGAATGGCCTCATAGGTTGATGCACAGATAAGGGAATGAATGGATCCGACAATGAATGGTGCTCTGTTGTGACCTTTAGAATAAAGATGGAAGTTTCATCACCATTTGTGACCCTTTGCTGCTATAATTGAAAAGTTCAACTCTTACTTTTAGATTGTATTTCTAGCAGCGACACTCAAATACCTGGCGTTCCACGATTTTAGGCCCGTTTTGCGTAGAAAGACGTTTCAGCATATTACTGGTGTTTTCAGCCATACTTGAAATTATAATTTCACAAACATAACAACATAACAACAGCAGCTGGTGTCTGCTGGCTGTTAAACTATGGCCTTTTTTTGATGAAAGCTTCCAGCACTCACTGTTTTGCAATGCGTAGCTGTCAGAAAAACATGCTGTCATCAATACACAGAAGTGATAAGCGTGGAGGCGTACCATTCTGATTGACCGGACAATTTGGAGCCGGTCACAGGCTCCTGATTCCACTTCAAGAACACTTGCGGTTCTTGATTCCCATCCCTACCTTCATACATATTAATGTAAAATCAACAGTGTGGTGTTAGAAGACAATGCACACAATAATCTCTAAGTGATGTTTTTATGTACTCTTTTGTTCTTCCAGCAGTGGTCAAATGAAATGGCTTTCCATGGTAACTGTTAAAACTCAAAAAAATACACCATTTTCGCTCAATTGTGAACTTTTAACAGTCACAATTAAGAATAAATGCACTTACTTTGACTTTGCATTAGTAGATTTTTGCTACAAAACATGTTTTTGTCCCACTGCTGTGAAAAATCATCCAGAGAATGAAGAAAAAGGAAAGGTCAAACTTAATCGTTTTTCTAAGTGAGTAAAATCTGCTTCTCTGTCTTCAAAATCAAGCTAAGTGGGTCCAATTAAAATGATCAATATTTCAAGGCAGCCGTTAAAAATGACAGCTTCGGAGAGTAGGCTGGACGTGTACTTTTTAGTCAAGGTGTTTGCAATGAATGTGGAAATCATGTTTGTCTTCATATTAAAACACTTAATATTACATTGTGTTATATGGTAGAACTCACTGGCCATGTGGTAGATAAGAAGCACAATTCTTTCTACACATATATATATTAATTTGTACTTCTGTTGCTGCTCTCTTTGATATATTCATTATATCACACATTAAATTGGTAGTATTAAAATGTTAAAGTATGTGACCCTAAAGCAACTAATTTCATTGGATTTTTAATGCCCTGATGACTCTTATGGCTTATGCGTCGTTTCAGAGTGGTTTGGATTCTTTGTCAGGCGGCCTACCTGTGGAGGACTTCCACTCAACTGTCAGCCGGACAGTCACCCTTTTTAATTTTCATTCTTACTCGAGCAGTACCACTATGTCAGATTTATTACTTCTACGTGAATTCCTCTACAGGAGTTTTGGAAAAATGTGTTTGGTAAGGCGAGTTAGATTGACAACCGCCGAACCAGGCGTCAGGTATGAGGCTACGCAGTGAGGACAGTCAGGAACCGGTCGCTCCAAAAGTTCAGCGCTGTAGTGGAAGTGAGTGGCAAGCCTCAAGGCATTTTATGATATTTCGCGGAGGTATGCCAAATTTCAAAGGGTCACCGGGATGTCACTGTCCATATTCCAGACTCTTCTACCTTGAAAAGGGCGCTGCAGTATGTTTGAGGGTGAGTTATTGCCGACCAGCTTTCCAAACCACGAGCAGCAATTTGTTTTCCTCTTCGAGCAAAAAAAAAAAAAAAAAGAACATGTAATTGGATGAAACTTGCTACATTGACTACTCATAAAACCGTGCCCCAGTCCCTTAAATCAGAAGAAAAAAACACACAGCTGTTACTGTCGTTAATGGATTTAATCAACCATAAAGGTGTTAATAAAAGCTGGCGGTCCCGCAGAATGTCAGCTGCAGCTTGAACACTCAGCCTTACTGGTATCATGCCTTAAAAGCATTTAAGTACAATTTTGAAGTTGCATGTTAATGTTGAAGTTGTACTGAAGTGAAGCAGGCATGCACAAAACACATAAAAAGAGACGATATGATGTTCATGGGGCGCCCGGACCCCCCGCAGCCGCGACAGCGCTTCCACATTATGATGCGGCGTGAGTAGGTGAAGGGAGAGGTGCACGTTTAAAAAGCACGATTACACTGCCTCTCTGAGTATGTACCGAGCGAGCTCTCCCACATATTTTATGACAAGCAATTTTGAAGTGAGCTGTGAAATTGCCAAACGGGGAGGAGGGCAAGAAAAACTGGTTCCAAGAAAATAACCACAAGGCAGAAAGGTCAGTGTTTGCATCAACACAAAAACAGGGCAAACCGACTTTATCTGACTGCTCCGGATCTAAACTGACACTGATACCAGATACGAGGCATACATAATGAAAAACTCCAATCCCGACGCCTCCATTCCTCTGACTTGGCTATTTCAAAAAGAAGGAAGGGAAAAAAAAAAAGGCCCTTCAGGCAAAATAATAATCAATATGTAAATACAGTTGCTTGCCCACAGAAGAGATTTTACTGGAGGCTTCATTTCCCAGCCACACTATGAATGTCACAAACAGCGCCGACATTTTCATCATTTTTTACGGTTTCGCAGATTTGTCGAGAGCCATGAAATGAGGAGGATTTTGCCGAAGTACAAATTAAAATTCAAACCTATGCAAGTTCCTGGAACGGTGTACTTTCAAACAGATCTCCTCAGCTTTCATGTCTTGATCTTTCAGCCACTGGGGGGGTCTTGCAAAAGGCTGCTTTCTGAACCAAGGTAGTCCAAGCTCTCCAGGCGCGGCTCTTTTCAAATCTTAAACATAACTGTTAAAAAACGATTCATCTCCAGTCTAATGTGGACAAAGTCTAATGTTCTCAGCAGGCACCGTTGGGTCAAAGTAAGAAGTTGAATTAAAAGAGATGGCTGTCATAATTGGTAGAGGCTTTGGAGAACAAAACAATTTGTCTGTCCAACGAGGTGTTGGGGGCGAGAAGTGGGAGCGTGGTGATTGTTTCAAATGAGCTGATTTATTATGGTCATCAATCAGCACTGAAGAGCTGTGTTTCAAGTTTTCATTTTCTCGCTGGCCCACAGATGCAAAAAGCAAAAATTATTTTTAGAAAAGACAACATTTCCATCTAATATTAATTAGATGACAGAGGGCTCCGGCTCAAAGTGAAGTGCTGACTGAAGTGCTGGCTGAGTCAAGCTCCATCTTTCATATATTAGTTTGCACTTGCACCTTGATACCGCCAGTATGTCTCTGTTAGGATTAGGCAGGTTTCTAGTTTTGCCAGTCCAGTCCGGTATATGAGCTCTAAAAAGCTTGATAACTGTGTAATGTTAGGTGAAGAGAACTAGCAGCTTGTTGCTAGTTAGCAGGAGCCTGGGAATATCCCATTAGCTCAGCTACACAGGTGGTGCTGTTTATGGCACATGGATGCGTTTCAGTTTCTTTAGGACGTCAACTTTTCTTCATCACATCAAGTGCTCCTTCAGTTCTGAGAGGTGAGACGCCTTCAAGAAACCGAAGCCCGTCCAGTTGCCTGCGATACAGCAGTTAGAATCACCATGACCTAGATGACCGAGAAACTTCTTCAACATTGACATGCAAAAAGTTCACATATGTGGCTACTGGAACTGTTGCTTCCATCATGTTTTCTCCAGTTGCACTCGGCTGAAGTCTTGTTTTATTTATCATTTTTCCGTCCAACTTTGGAGGAGAACAAGTTACATCGAATGGTTGTTGTGAGAAATAAATTACGTGTTGCAGTTGCCCTGATGGACTGTAGCGCTGCTAAATTCTCATTCATGGACTCTCGTTATTTTTTTTGTTATTTCTGACTTTGTGTTGCTGTAGCGCCCGAGTCCGCACATGGTGTTATATTTTAAAAATGTACTGGATGGTCCATGCCGTTCCCGCGTCGATCTGCTCTGTACAGTCTGATGTCATTGTCATGTCTGCAAAGCCACATGACAAAAGAAGAACCGCAATGAATTAGTATTCCATATATCTGAGAATAGGAACCACAAGGTCAATTCAGCTGATAAAATGGATAATTGTGACGATAACTGTACCTGCATCCTAGTCCACTTCAGGTTGAACAAGCATACAACTCAATTTTAAAAAAGCAAAGTCACAAAAATGTTTATGCATGCTGTAAATCATAGTTTTTAGGTGGAAAGAAAATTCGGAATTGGACAAAATCTGAAGCAGTGATTGAGAAATCAGACTTGGCCAAAAGAATTGCCTTTTTCTCTGACTGACAGGTCAAGAGTGTTCTTGGAGCAAAATGCATTCTAACCAAAGTAACAAACAAAAACATGTATGTTGGTTAACCAAAGAAATGTAAGTATATTTCAATACAATAAGTGAACATTAGAGAGCTGTTCTCCAACTGTTTGCTATCACTCCTCACTGACAGCAGCTCCCGAATGCCCAAAATAAATGAGCGCTGGATGCTGCATTTGTACGACTAATTCTCCTGAATAATTCTAAATAAACAGCAGACATGAGGATCTCAGTTTGTTCTTTGTGATCCAGCAAATTCGACCAACAACACAACAAAAGCTTATCTTGGCAGCCTGTCCGCCTTTGTTACACCGTCCATTACAAAGCTGAGATTGCACATAACTCAAAGCACTGTTTCACTGATCAGGTCAAGAGGGTTCAGTCGTCCCTCCTGCCGCTGGTGAACATCTCTGAATAAATTCTCCTCTGTACTTTACAGCTGCGAGAGAGTTATCGATGCCTTCATCTCGTCTTTTGGAAGCCCGGTAAAGCCGACTTTGACCTAAGTGAGGGTTTGTTCTCTCGCGTTGGTCGACTTCTAAACTAAAAGCTCAACGTTTGATTCATTTTGGGCTTTAAAGAATCGATGTGAATCCATAAGTAGCGTCACAAAAGGCTTTCTGCTCTCTCGTGTATTTATCTTTAATTTAAATTCTTCGAGCGTTCATCTATGTATTCTTGCCGCTTTTATTATTGATCCCATGAGCACTACACTTGATCACCTCGTTTGACCCATTTGGGTTGTAAGAGTAAGACACAGATGAGGAGACTAGATGCTCACGTATGGTTATGAAAGACAAATATCTCTACACTATACTCCTGTATGTACTCAACAGATTGGAAATCATTGATAAGCACTCAGCTAATTTCTTGTTGCAAATGGCCTTCAAACTTCACTAATGAACCGCTGTTTATTTAACGATGTCGATCATAGTGAAAATGTGCTGCTAGAAATCCATACTGGTGCCAAATTAGTGAGTTGTTAATTTGTGCTTTCCAATTTAAAAACAATATTGCGACTTCTTGGTTTTGAGGGGTCCCCAAATCTTGTTTGTGTGAAATAAATCAAAATCCAGTTTACTCGTTTCAATTTAATCAAGCTGTGAGGTCTAGGCTGTAACGTTTTTGTGTCTTCGTCATGGTTTTGCTGACCTGGAAAGGACGCGATCCAAAGTTCATTAAAAAACACCCAATACACACACACACACACACACGAGTGTGTGAGCAGACACACTCTCTCACACTCACACACAGACAGATTCACACCAATGATTTCACAGCATCTGACTAATTGTTGGGATGACAGGGCTGCTGCTAATGGGGAATAAGTATAATTAGCTTAAATGATTTTGCTCATATCAATCATTAGCATGAAACAAACAGTTGATTCTCATCAAACCATGTAGCTGCAGTGCGGTGCTCATCAGAAATCAATGACACGGAATCATTTTAATATTGATATAAGACTATTAGATGTTTTTTTTTTTCCTTTCTATTTCATCCACCAGAGGACTGGAAATCCAGAGTGAGGAAAGCGTGTCACGATTTAATTCATAGACATTTGAAATTAAACAGTTTCAATGATTCAGTTTCGAGGAAACCAAAAAATAAATAAATAAATGATTGAATAGTTCAAGGCTTTGGATGCAGCTATTTTAGTTAATTTATTTTACTAAGGCACCTGCAGAATAAACACCTGTCTCAGGACACTCACATGGGAAATGGGAAATAGTCTATTGTTGTTACAACTTTCATGTGAAGTTTCTAAATCCTGCTTTCATAGACAGGAAGATGACAGTTTTTCCTTTTTGGCCTCGCGGTTTGTCCTCTGAACAATTAATAGTCTGTATGACGTGATTAAACACTGTTAGGATACTAAGTGTATTGAATCAATATTGCTATTAATTGTTGATTTGAAAAGCAAACTGTTGAGAAATGGTTTCAGTAAAGAATTATGTGCACAGGACATGATTTAGAATCGATACTTAACCCAACACATGATCTTTCTTTCACGTTAAACAAAGTCTTCGGAGGCAGAATGTGAATGTGTGCGATTCGGAAATTGGGTCTTAGAGTGGAACAAATGTTGCGAGTGAACATTATTCAGACGGCCATTACTTCTCCTACAAAAAATATTTGGCGAAACCATTAACTAGTATATGACCATTATTTTTTACAGGACATTGCTGCCCAGTGAGAACATGCGTCATCTGGATGAAATAACAGGAAGTTTAACGAAAGGATGATTTTCCTTAATAATTATTTTTTTAATCATTATTCATATGGTCTCATATCATTTCATAAATTAAAACATGCTTGTTATTTGTCCTTTTAGATTTCAGGACATTTATTGCATACGTCTGCTTAAAATATCTAATTTAAATGTGATAAAATGAAAAGATGACTCTTCTTTCTTTCGCCAACACACACACAAATCTGCATAGCATAACAAAACCACAGGGCTTTCCTCACCACCACAGCTAATCACGTCAATCTCCCACAATGCATCATTAATTGATCCCACCCAGACTCATCTCCCCTGACCTGGACAGTAGCAGTCCCTCATCAGCTTTCAGCAGATACCCTCATGGATCAATGGGACTATTTGACAACTGGAGGTCCAAATGGGAATTTGATGACTGGTGCTTGTGTCAGCCAGTTGGCGGCTGTAATTGGAGCTGCCTGCCAATCACTGTCGGGTTTGTTAACCATGAAACGACGCCGCCGCTTCGGAGTGCAGCCTGCGCGCAGTCGATGCACCATGATGGTGTAACGGGATTGTCGGTCAACGTCAGACAAACACAACAGAACAGAACAGGTGCTGACTGACTTTCATGATCACTGCACATATAATGGGCTCATTATAGTTAATGGCCCAGGTTCATACATGAGGGAACTAATCATTATATTTGGCTAGATATTATCTTGAGGTGCAAATTAATTTTCACTGCAACATCAGCGCAACTGACAATTAAACAATTAGAATGTTCATAAACGACTCGATAGTATTTTCATTATAGAGCAGTAGAAAATTTAGCTGTAGCTTTGGGAAAGGCATTTTTCATGATACTGACACGCTAGAACACCTCGACATCTTCCCAAATGAGCCAATTAAACAAGTAAAAGATGTTTTTAATCTGTCAAAATAGAATGAATTTAAAAGTCACTTTTCAAGCAAATATGTCAAGCACTTGCTGCTCTGAGCTTCCTAAATATAATGATTTGAGTGTTTGCTTTTGTAAATCAACAGTCCAACATCAATCTGAAGAAGTCACTTTCACAAAGAGCATCCAAAACAATCAGACGATCGTTAAGAAAAACACTAATGTGAAGAGAATTGCAGTTTAACACTTAAACTAATTATAGGGAGATGTTGTAAATGCTCAGAGAGTTCACTGGTTTACATTTGTGACTTGTTGGCACAGCACAAGAGAGGAATGTCTATAGCGATGCATCTTGGTCACCCAGTTGAACTTCTCCTGCCATTCTGGTGTGAAAGATCTTTAGTGGTTTTGGCTGTTGCTGTACCCTCCATTTCCCGAGGACCAGGAGATTGACGACATTTCGGAGTTGAGTAAACTTCTGTCGAGCCAACACGCGGGGTTGTTGCTGGTGTATGCGGCTTGTGGATCTTGTGTCCATAGATCTTTTTTGTTGTGCTGTGAGAGAAATAAACGCTGCACATGATGAAAGAATCAGTGGCTCCACCCAAACCTTTGCAAAATAGAAGTTTGAATATGCTAAATTGTCTTATAATTAGGTTATTATTTATGCTATTAATTAATTAATTACTTTATCCGGAATTTTATCCACCAGAACATTTTGGCCATTGATATTTGCATCTGCCAGACAACTACATGTGATACTGGCAAAAAGCTGGCATATGCCGCCCAGCGTAAACCTCGCAAGGGTAAGTGAGGACAAAAATGCAACTTCACTGGCCCAGATACCCCCACCACGCGCCCAAAATAGAACCTGCATTGTTTCCAAAGTTAATCTTCATCTCCTTCCTCCTCCCTCATCTTCTCGCCTTTCATCTCCCTCACATCAACCACCCTCAGCCATCCCTAATGTTCACAGTCATGCAGCTGGTGGTGCTAACGTCGCAGCAGCCTTTACGCAGCTTCAAGTCCGGGAGAGCTATTTGCTCTGTAGCGGCAGTTATCTGAGGGCGCTGCCAGGAGTGCTGCTATCTGAGCCACAGTCAGGAAGCTCCCGGAGATAAGATCCCATCGGCTCCTGGGAGGAAGGAATCGTTGCACGGGTGATCACACTCCTTTACTTTCATTCATGACTCGGAGGGTTGGAGCAAAATAGCAATTCGCAAGTGAACTCACACGAACCAGGATGCGCTTTGAGGTAAACACCTCTGTCTATCTCTTGATTTATGGTCAGGTGTTTTCATTAAATATCCATGTTGTGAGATTCCGGCTGTGGCTCAAAGTCTACTAAAACAGAAACTCCACAGTTTATAGGCAAATTGCTTTCGGAGCAAACAGAAACGGGTCAGTTTGTCAGCAACTCGGCCCCCTCATATCACTCATAAACCAAACTGTCTGTGCCTCGGAGTGTGACTTTTATTTCAAACAGGAGGAAAGATAATGTTGATGTGAGTCTTTACAGTGAATCCCAATAGAGTTCTGTGAAGGATGGTTTGCTTACCCAGCCTCGAAGTAAGATTACAGAGAGTCTGTGGCAGTACTGTCGTTTTTCACAGCAACAGGGAGGTATACCCCTGAAAGACTGTACCTGTCTTTTGTGTGTGTTTTGTAATGCCGTGTTTTATTAATATGTAAATCTCTGCTCTATATTTCATCGAGCTGTATACTAGCCTTATCCGAAATGCCTCCAACAACGTTCAAAACCAGAGATGTTCTCAGTTTTACTCAAGGTCTACTGACACTATAACTTCCAGGTAAACACAAAATTATATTTCAGAGAGTGAAGGAAGATGTGAGCGAATGTGACCCTACAAAACATGGAACTTTAATACATTACCTCATCTGTGAACATTATCTCGCCCGAGTGACGTCAAATTGATTTTTTTTTCATCTGCAGTGACTAGCTCTGTGGTCACCAATGTTTCCCGCCGTCGCTCCGGCCCGCTGATCTCACCCAGCTGAATAAACTGTCTCCAGTCAGCGGGACATACATCCTCGTGCCAGGTATAAAAAAGGGTCTTTGTCTCCGCACCACATGACTTTAACTGAGCTTTATTCAGCCTCAGAGGCTTGAAAGAAAGTTAGCTGGGTTGAATCAGGAAGCTGAGCTCGAATGCCAAATAACAACAGCAGGATTGAGGGAAACACACTGACACTTTCTTCTTCTTCCTCTTTTACGTTTCTTCTTTTTATTTTTGTTCTTTTTATTGTTTCTTCTTCTTCCTCTTCTGCCTTCTTCCTCCCTCCTCTTATTTCTTCTTCCTCTCCTTCCTCCTTCCTCTTATTCTTGCCCTTCTTCATTCTTCCTCCTTCCACTTCTTATTCTTCCTCTTATTTCTTCTTCCTTTGTCCTCCTTCCTCATCTTTCTTCCTTCTAGTCTTCCTTCTTACCTCCTTCCTTATCTTTTTTCTTCCTCTCCTTCCCCCTTCCTCTTATTCTTGCCCTTCTTCATTCTTCCTCCTTCCTCTTCTTATTCTTCCTCTTATTTCTTCTTCCTATTTGTCCTCCTTCCTCATCTTACTTCCTTCTAGTCTTCCTTCTTCCTCCTTCCTCTTCTTTCTTCTTCCTCTCCTTCCTCCTTCCTCTTATTCTTCCTCTTTTATCTTCTTCCCCCTTCCTCTTATTCTTGCCCTTCTTCATTCTTCCTCCTTCCTCTTCTTATTCTTCCTCTTATTTCTTCTTCCTATTTGTCCTCCTTCCTCGTCTTTCTTCCTTCTAGTCTTCATTCTTCCTCCTTCCTCTTCTTCTTCTTCTTCCTCTTATTTCTTCTTCCTATTCTTCCTCCTTCCCCATCTTTCTTCCCTCCTTCTTCTCCTTCCTCTTATTTCTTCTTCCTATTCTTCCTCCTTCCTCATCTTTCTTCCTTCTAGTCTTCCATCTTCTTCCTTCCTTGTCTTTTTTTCCCTCTCCTTCCTCCTTCCTCTTATTCTTGCCCTTCTTAATTCTTCCTCCTTCCTCTTCTTATTCCTCCTCTTCTTCCTCCTTCCTCTTCTTCTCCTTCCTCTTATTTCTTCTTCTTATTCTTCCTCCTTCCTCATCTTTCTTCCCTCTAGTTTTCCATCTTCTTCCTTCCTTGTCTTTTTTTTCCTCTCCTTCCCCCTTCCTCTTATTCTTCCTCTTTTTCCTTCTTCCTCCTTCCTCTTCTTCTTCCACTTCCTCTTTTTCTTCCTCTATGTCAAAGAGAATATGTTCTCACCACAGTTTGACAGTCAGGCCTATCCTTCATACGATTGTTTGCACCAGATTGTGTCATCTGCACCGTGACGATTATCAACTTGCTATTCAGGAAGTTCTAGCGGCCATTTTTCACGACTGGTATTGTAGACAACAAACTGTTTCAAGCTGACAATCAACAGATTAATTTATCGACTGGCACTGTACTCGACCTTCACACAACACTAGAGACTCACGTCAACCAAGACAGCACTACATTATGCAGACACTCCATTAGGGTGCTCCAAACTGCTGTTTTATACAAAGTCGGAGCCTTTCTCTCCACAACACAGAGTCACACAGTGAGGACCCTCTCGTTCTCTCATGAAAACACAGTGGCACTCAGACGGGGTTCATGAGTATCCTCTCACCTGCTTTTGCCCCTTCTTACCCTGAAGTGGATCGGAATTGTAAAAAGAAGACGAGAGATTTTGTTCCCATTGCCACCGCTTACTTTAGCTCCAGCTCCTTCTCTGCCAGAGAGGTGACACTCATGTCCCGAGAGCCAGTTTTCATAGCCAAGTTCTCAGCAATCAAAAGTCCCTGCCATCGCCTGCGACCTGATCCGCAACCCGTACATCTGACCCTGCAGGTGGTGGGGCCGCGAGGCCACGTCCTGTCGTTCCAACAGGTCCTTTTTAATGATGTTGCATTTCTTTTCAAATTAAATCTGTGAGAGGACTTTCCCAAGAATCTGCCATCATAACTCAATTCCGAAGCCAGTGCCTTCAAGCTATGGGATGCAATTTATCTAATTACAACATGGTGATTCCAAAAAGCTGACTGGATAGAAGTCAAGAGGAAAACCCCCGCAAACTCTCTCTGGAAATACAAATTCAATTAACTTTTCCGGCCACTTGAGTTCAGGGTCTTGATAGCAAACGTCACCCTCCTCTAATGTGTGTCTTGGTGTCGATTTCGAAAAAATCATTGTTGAATTAAGAGGCTTTAAAAGAATCGAAAGTAGAGTTTGATTGGGGGGCAGTGTCACCTTGATTGCCTTGTCTATCACATTGATCATGGTGATGGCTGATTATTCAGGCCACCGGTCACCAGATTGCGCTTTTCTGGCTCCGAGCAGCTCTAAAAATGGTGGGTAAACAGTAGACCTGTTTAAACAAAGAGCATCAGGTTACAGCTGTGAGTAATTCAGTGTTCATTTTTTAGTCGTTTTTCCAAAGGCAGGGCGGGTGTGATGTCATTTACAGAGTGTGCAGTCATTGCTGTTACTGTCATACGTGATGTCATTGAATTACAAACCAACACAAGCATTTCCTGACGTGCCATAACTTTTAAGATCTCTGTTTATATTTATACTTCACTGAATTAGCAGAACACAAAGTTTTCTGTTGATTTTACCAGAAATTGTACCACTGTATCAGCGTAACATTCTATAAAATGACATCTACGTTAGGAGCGGCAACGATTCATTGATTGCTTGTAAACTAATACATTCATGCCCAAATATTTATTGAAACAATAACCTGGTTTGATTAATAAAAAAAAAAGATTCGAGCTTCTTAGATGTGAATATTTTCTTGTTTATTTGCTCCTCTATCACAGATATACCTGAGGGATAACTTTGGGCTTTGGGAAAAACTGACATTTTTTACTGTTTTCTGATATTTTACAGACAAACATGTAATCAATTAATCGAGAATAATCCACAGATTAGTCGACTGTAAGAATAATTGTGAGTTGCAGCCTGAATATAGAATTTTTATTCAAAATTGCCTGGATGGGAAAAAGAAAATACCACTCTGATGATGGCCGTGGTTGAAGGAAGCTGTTAACTATAATACATGAGGAAGGAATAGTGTCTCCTTCGTCAAAGTCACACACTGCACTGACCCATCCATCCACCCCGGAGTCCTTACTCTGAGGTTCTGCAGCACTAATAACTACATCAAACTTTTTGCACCTGGCTGAGAGTAGTAATTCACACGGCAGCTAGAGGTCCTTGTCAGGTAAACAACAACTGTCAAGGGCCAAATATTTTTTGCTGGAGGGCCGGATTTGGCTCATAGGCAGCTATTTGCCTCCCTCTGATGTGCAACAGTCAAAGCTCTCACCTCTCAGCGAGACAGATTTTTATCAATGGAGTATTACCGTGTACGCACCTACCCGACTCCTCCACAGTTCATCTATAGAGCTCTGACGCTGGTGGGAAGTGCGCCTTTCTTTGTCTATAACCTCCCAGCACAAAACTAGGTAGGTAGGTGGATCTATAATAACGGTCCATTTCAACCAAAGGAAGAACTGGTCAATGCCAATTTGTGAACGTGTCAGCGCCGATCTAATTCAGCCTTGCTTGTACTAACACACCTCCGTAACACCTTTAATGAGGGCCTGTTTTCTAAAAGTGTACCCATTAATACCCAACCTGCAGAAGCAGCAGAGGGAGCATATTTCAATTCAGAGCTCTTCCGTCTCTCGCCTGCGCAAATAGCTTGAAGAAAAAAGTGAGTCACACGGACGTCAGAGAAAGCGATACACTCTGACTGACCTTAACGTGAGCATCGGTCCGGCCCATGAAAGGAAGCGCTGCCTGCGACACCGCATTGTGGTTTCCTAGGTAACAAAAGCCTATGCGCTCTCGCATCCTTCCTGAACGCGCTACCGTCTCTTACTCTTTTATATTTCTGCATAGTGTGAGAAAATAGAGCCCACAAACAAGTATTACAGTGATCATATTACAGAGATGTAATTGTAGGTTAAGAGAGCGTTGAAGCAGGAAGACAAACAACTACTACTTAGGCAGGTGATCGCTGTTTTTTATCGATTAATCCATGCTACTCCGCGCTGAGAAGAATGCAGTATTAATGTCTAAAAATGTAGGCCAAAAAAAAAAAAAAAAAAGTTTGAATATACCTGCCCTTGAGAGTTTCCGGTAATGTACTGTAGAGGTTTCTGCCGTCTACTAGAGGTGCTGATTGAACACCGGCGCTCATGTACTGCGTGACAAGCGACAGCTGAGCGGGGAGGTTTTTTTTTCTTTCCGGTGATTTATGGGGGAAGGAGTCTGGGCTGAACACAGTCTCTACATGAACAGAAGGACACAAACATCAATAGTGTCAAACGCAAACTGGCACGGGTGGTCTCGGCCAGCCCGCTGTATCTTTCTCTATAACTGAGCTTGCCATGTTTGTTGAAACCCGGTGTGGGCTTCACTCACATCTTGACTGAGCTGTCGGTATAGATTCTCGGGCTTGTTCACCTCTCTCTCCCTGTGGGGCCGGCTTAACAGCAAAAGCTATAACACCGCTAGAGAAGTTAAAGCCAGTCATATTGTTTACAATTCTGCTGAGGTCTTGGGGAGATATTTTTTTTCTAGTTTTCTAGAGGAAAAAAGATTTGGTCTCTCTGTCTGGGAGATCCCAGGGAGTAGGCGAGAATCTCAGTCTTTAACAAGTGGAAAGCTAAAGGGGGCATGAAGATTATTAGAGCCATTTCAGCAGCAGTTTAATCCAACAGAGGAACACTTTGTCTGCAACTGTGTCACTTTATTAATGCACGTAATCCCTCCGTCTTTGCCCTAATGTTCCCAAACTCAGACTCTGCCCTCCCCTTTTTACATTACATTTGTAGAACATCCGATGAAAATGGGAGAAGGGAATTCGGCAGCGAGCACACAGGGGATGGCTTGGTAAGAAGTTTTTGACTGTATCAGTCTGTACTTCCGAAAGGAGAAACTCGATACATAATCTCCACCTTCTATTCTGAACAAGATGGATTATCCTTTCTCACCCCTGTGCTTAAAAATGTTAGAGAAAAAGGGGGAATTATATTCATCTTTTCTGCCATCGTAAATTGATGTAACATTTTGGTCGATTCTGGAGCTCTGTGAGAGAGCCTTGGCTTTTTCTCTGCTGAGTATATTTTCAAAAGAGGTCTCACTTTCCTCTGTGAAACTTGAATTTGCCGAATGAATTGTTCAACTGTTACTATGTGGCACTGACTTGTATTTAATTCAAAACCACATTAGAAGATAAACTCTGCGCTTAAAGGAAAATCATTAGTCGTTTCTGATCATGTGGAGGTCACTCGCAGACTCATTTATTGTCATTTATTATCAGAGGGTCACTCTTTTCTAGACCTGGGCCGATTAATAGATTGATATTATGTAGTTACTGTGAAGCGAGACTATTTATTGTCTTCGACTTTGGATGTGTTGTATGGTGATATGGCATACGTGTTGTCCTTTCCTGGGTTTAAAGGCAGCTCCTCTACTTGTTCTAACACTTTCCCTTACCTCCACAGCTATCACATCCTCATTATTGATGAGTATTTATCAAAAACTCATTGTGTTAATATTGTGTCACAGTATCAATAGTCTGTCTCGATATTGATATCAAAAGTATTTTAGTATTTGAATTGCCTAGCTTTTATAGAGTGCTTCTGGGGAGCTTTGACATATCAAATTATATTGTGTATCCCAATAAAGTGTTATAAAATATCATTTGAAGGCCAAATTGCTCAGCCCCTCTGGTATTGGACACACTCAGTTGAACTAATATGACACGGCCGTTGGTGGATGAACCTGGAATATGGGATCTATATGTGAAAGAAACTTGTTTTGATTGCTTTAATGCTTTTCCTGTTGTTGCTCCTCTGTTGTTTTCCCTCCCTGTGTACATCCTGTGTGTCTCTTATAGTTTATTAATGGTTTGCACTATACTGCATAGGGCTTGTTTCATATTTTAAAAAAATAAATCAATACAACTGTTTTGGTGAAGAGAGAAAACGACCCAATCGATATCGCTTCTCTGATTTTATTTCCCTGGGAGATATTGGATCCGATCTTAAAGGTAAAGCTACCCGATGAGATATTTATCGGTGTAAACTGTGCGAGGGCGAACGTGAGACAGCGGGCGAAGCGTGCCGCTTCTGGGCGAGCCGCAAACCAGCACACGGGGAGGGGGAGATATTTTGAGATGCAGAGGGAGACGAAACTGTGGTGAGAGAGATGTTCCCAATAAGAACATGAACAAACTTGAAATTTAGGGCAGTGGAAAAAGTGTCATTAGAGAGGAGTGTGTGACATCTTGGTGTATCCCATTTGCTTTTAATTTCAGACTTTTTTTTTTTTTTTTTACATAACTTCTTTTGTCAGAACTGTTGTGCTGATGGTTGACAGTCGGAGAAATAGCCCGGGTGCTATTTTGAGCCTCGTCACTTGACAGCTCTGCGGCAACTGTGTAGGAACCGAGCTCAAGGCATGCAGGATTAATTGAATAAAATGCACTTTCTATGTGCTCCTGGATCAGATATTTCAGTAGAGGAGTACTATATGGTTAGTGGGGAGAGAGTCTTATAGTTATATAATTCTAACTAGCACATTCAGAAATTAAACTGAGCAATTATTTCCGTGTTGGCCTTTTCACCACATGCTATTACCGTAGCGGCTATGACAGCAAGCTACGTACGGGAGTGTTGGGAATTTTATTTTCCCGTCTTATCTGCTAATGAGTTAAAGAGGGACTTTGATCTCACACTGCAGATTCCTCGCAAAAAGATTAAAATGCAAATTACTTAAAGGGGCACAGTTACTATGAGTATCAGAGAACATGCTCATAATAGTCAGACAGAGAAATTGGTGAGATTAATTCGGGAGCGGAAGCACACAGATGGTGGGCTTAAACGAGCAGCTCGTGGATTTTTTTTCAACCTTATTTCTCCATGTTAGCCGCACGGGGTTGCATATCTGTAACGTCCACAGCTCCCGCCACTGTTGTCTGCATCGCTCTATCCACCTGTGGCACCTGTAGCAATTTACTTCCACCATCCGCTGAAATATTGGACGCCTGAAGGGAGCAGATAGTTGAAGAACTGCAGGAGGGATTTGCCCGTTTTTGTTCTTTCTCCTCAACCAGAGCTCAGTCTGCTATCAGAGCTGAGAACCGCATTTTGGGCAGCTGCACAATTTCCAAGCATTTGCAGGGGACATTATGGATTCCCACACACTTTTCAAAACATGTTGTCAGAGTCGAGGCAGATTTGCCTAAGCCCCTCAGTCCACCACCGAAGGAGTGGAGCAAGATGTAGTAGAGGCTAGGAGACAGGGGCGTCAGGAGTGGTTGACAACTTCAGATTTCAGGAGTGTATTTCGGGAAGAACTCTTGGTTCCCCAATGTCTGCATGTCAAGAACGAACCCAAGAATAGAAAAGTCCGTCTGTGAAACTGTCTAAAGTTTGCTTAATTGTATCGTGCTTAATCTGTACACAAGCAAAAATTCAGCGGTAATAGTTTGTTACGTGCTGCTGGTTCCAGAGATTCTTTGTTTTTTTTTTTGTCCACTTTGAATTCACATCTCAAAGTTTTCTTTTTAATGATGAGTGGGATTGGATTTATACAGTCGTGAGAAAAAACCCACACACAATTCGTCTTCCTCTCGTTTATCACTCACCAAGATACAAAACAAGGGAAATCATGCAGTCAAACACGGACATGCAAAAATCCCCAATTTGCGGATACGTTTGGTGGCTGTTCGTCTCTTCGTCATTCCGTTGTGGGTCGCACACTTAACTTCCGTCAGATTGGCAAGGATGAAAACGCACAAAATCACGCTTTAAACAAGCTGTCGGCTTCACACGGAATGTTAAGCTCTGAAATTGGACCTCAGGAGTCGAAGGTAACTCGTGTCCGGTTTGTTCATCTTTGGGGAGACTAATTTGAGCCGTTTCCTTCCGCTTCCAGTCTTCATGCAAAGCCAGGCTAAAGGCCTCCCCAGTTTAGCTCCATTAGCTTCTAGTTAATGAACACACAGGAGAGTGGTGTCAATCTTCTCATTTAGCTCTTGGAAAGAAAGCAGAGCTGATGATTTCCCAAAACTATTCTGTTAAGAAGTGCAAAGCAAATTCTCTGTCGATGAGCACGACTTCCTCTCGGCCATATAACATATATATTTTGTGCTTGCTCATAGAACTTGTTCTGCCCTCGGCTGTAGGAGAGTTTCTGCCCCATTACACCCGTTTATAGTGGATGGAAACTGGTCGAGCTCCTGGATCCTCAGACAGTTTGGCAATGCCTCTGACCACTTCTGGTCCACTGACAAGAACGCCAGCTATCTCGGATAATAACCTGTGAATCACCATCTCATATGACTCACACAAGGGCGGCAGGGGGCATGAGTTCCGTATGGTATCGGAAGTGTAATTGTCTATTATTTCAGCTTGTAGATGACAAGAAAAAGGAACCAAAAAGTTCTATTCGTGTCCACCAACAATTACAGAGCCACATGAACACCTATAAATCGTCCTTTCCCCAAAGTGCCTCCCAGGTCTGTGGCACATGGCGGACGCTACACACTTTCATCTTGTCACGTTTGCTCATTACGGGAGAGCGACACGCCAGCTGTGACTGGATTCTCTCTCCTACCCAAGGCTGCAGCGAGTCGCCTTGCGTCTCCCTCCTCAATCACACAAAACAAATGAAGAAGCATTTCCTAGCAAATGAACAAGGAAAACAGAGAGAGAGAGAGAGAGAGAGAGAGAGAGAGAGAGAGAGAGAGAAAACAGAACCAGAAACACTGTGTCAGGTGAATAAATGATATAATCATGGGCTACAAATCTCTCCTGGCCTTTTGGGCTTGGAGCCAGTGTGTTTTAGAGTGTTATGATCGCAGGTTTGGAAAAGTGCAGAGACCTCCTCTGCTGCTGAAGCTGCGGGGAAGGGTGGATCACAAGAGGATTTCATAAAGAAGAGGGAGTAACGAGAGGGAGGACGGGGTCAAGGCCTCCAGATATATAGCATTCATATAGAAATATTTCTCTCCGTCTCTTGAATGGAACATCTGATTAGAGACGGACGTGTTGGCAGCCGTCGTGATGTACAAAAGAGCGTGTTTTTTCTCTGCTATAATGGTTCCTGATTCAGAATTGCATTGGGATGAAAATATTGCTCTACTGAGCCAGCCGCTAACGTTAACACAACACCCCGTGAGAAGAAAGGAGCCTTTGGGGAATTTGTTAAACAGAATATACCTTTGAAATACATGAACTTCTGACACGAAGGACAGCATCTTGATTTCTGCAGGAAGTCTCTCGTCTCTTTGAGAATCAACAAAAGTGTTTTTTTTCCTCTGTTCTGCTTCAATGGACGACACACTTTATTCATTCAGCCTTTCTGAATAGAGCGCCAGAATCATGTGAACGTTGGATAAACGCAGAGGCAGGACTGCTCAATCACTGCTGCTAGGAAGCGTGCAAATAAACAAATTAAGAAGGCGTGCGTTTTGGAATTTTATTCATCATTCTGAAGAAATGACTCATTTTTAGACAACAATCTGTCTATTTTGTGTTTGTTTAAAGCTGTTGGGATCAATACTTTCATATTGACAATGGATCGAACGGGTGTTTAATGGTGAAAGGTGCCAAGCTGGGGTAACACATCCACAGACGATTAGCGGCCAGTTTTGCCATAAAAGCAATACAATGAGCCGAAAAACACAATATAAAAGCACAACATCTTGTTTGTGGCCGACAACTTGAACATTTTAATTCGGTTAAACTGCTCTCATCAGGGTTGTTTTCAGTTCAACAGCAAGAGAAGCCCATTGATTGCCACCTGCAAAGCACCAAACAACACAGATAGCATCTAGCTGGTGAATGTAGCAGAACAGTTGGCAGGTAATGAGCCAGACAGCTGCCATCAGCAGTTGGGGGAGACCAGGACAGAGTGAATATTGAACCAAAGTCCTTTTAGGCAAATGTTACCACTCGGCAGCCATCTTGGCTGGACAATTTTGCTAATGAGACCTGGCTTGTTTTTTGAATGAATGGGGAGGCAGCCATGACTCAACTTCCAGTGGTCACCAGGACATAAAAACATGCATGTGCAGAGTCACCAGGCAAATCTGATTAAACTTTTGTCCCACAGGTTAAACTTCTACTACGCATGCGCAAAGTTTAACGGAACAAACTTTTTTGTGAGGTTCAATCCAGTAGGACGCATACAGCCTTTAATTCAATCAAGCCTAATCCAATATCAAACTGGATGGCCTTGAATCACTCTAAATCTTAAACCATCCATAACTGGCTCACCATAATCTAAGCAGATCTTATTGGATATGAGATTTAAATCATTGTTAGGCTGCTGAAAGTCATCTACTTTACTCTGCCCACAGATCTTGATCTGCACCAAAATCCATCATATCTCGAAAAAATGGCAAATATATGTTTAAATGTTTTAATCTTCTCAATCTCCATTATCTCAGCCCAACATCAGTGATAGTTGCAGGTTTCCTCCCCTATTTGTTACCATATAGCAGCTGAAAAAAAGACTGTTCTCTGTATGAAAACATAAATAAATTAGCTTTATCCGGATCTTTATTAAGAGCTGCATCAAATTGTACCCACTCATAGGTATCAGCCACCTAAACACACCAGATTTTTTCATCAATATCCATCAATTATTATATGAGAAATAAACCAAAATAATGAATAACGCCATGTCTGGCACTGTTTAAGAAAGTGAACACAAATTCCTGAATCCGTATTTTTATCCGGAACCGCACCAAAAGTTTATGGGGTCTATTGTGGACCCATCTTCCATCCCAGTTTTGTGGAAATCAGTTCTGTAGTTTCTTTGTAATCCTTCTGACAAACTAACCAATTCTACAGATGGACACAGGTAAGACCAAAATCTGCTTGGTGGAGGTTAAAATCTATTTCGTCCCACAGATATCCCAGGTAAAGTCTGGCTCTCCTACCCGGGACGATGGGATGCTGTTGATCTCGAGGGGGGGGGGGGGCAATCTTATAGACTGTAAAATCAATGGATTTAACAGCAGATTAATAAAAAAAATGTAAAAAAGATGGAATTATTAGCTACATCCCTAATTAGCACTATCACCAAAAACCAGATAGAAGATCGACTTAGAGATCAGCAAACACAGCTCATTACACTTCCACCTATATTTTCCAAAGCTAATTGCTGGGTGCCCTGTTTGTACTCATACAGAAGACATGTTATTATCTCTTAGCAATTTGTGCTTTCTCATTATTCCCCTTCCCTTGCCGTATGTCCTGAGGTTAATTTTGCCAGTGAAGAGTCAGACCTATAAAAAACACCCTGCTGATGGAACGAAAGCAACGACGGTTGTTTTTTTAAATGACTTGAAGCATATAACGTACCAGTAGTCCACGTCGTGACAAACGGGATTGTCATTTCAGTGCTGCTGTGTGGGGATAGAGATCAGGGGGTCCAATATTACAGTTTCTTTCTTTGTAGCAAAGATAGTGATTATTTCTCCTCTCTTTACGCATTCATAGAGCTGACTGCAGACTCATACAACAACTCATTACATGCATTTTTCGACTTGGTTTAATATAAATGATAATGCGGTAGTATCATTATATCACACAATTTTATTTAGGAATTACTTTTAAAACAAGAGGTGACCACAGTAGCCCATAACACCACGTCCAAGTCTAAATTAGAGGACAGACTGCCAATACGCGGTTCATATTTGTTTAATGTATTCTCCATGGTCCACTGAAAACTTTTTTTTTTCCCCACAGAATCCTTTATGCAAGTTTAACGTATGGAATAAAGTGATTATATTGGTTTATGGAGATGAAGTTGAAACCATAAACCTTGGTGCTGTTTTAATAGAAGTCTGTGTGACTCACTCGCTAGGAAAAGTTGAGACATCTGCTGTGCAAC
The DNA here is from genome assembly GCF_900880675.1 of Sparus aurata. NCBI lineage: Eukaryota > Metazoa > Chordata > Actinopteri > Spariformes > Sparidae > Sparus > Sparus aurata. The sequence goes on from NC_044187.1 coordinate 13,238,797, forward strand.
ATTTAAATTCCTGCATTCTTTCACATTAAGTAAAGGACTTGAAGTGCACTTTCTCGCAGTTTCCGGGCTCCATGTGCCGCTGTATTTGTTGCACTTGCACAATGAGTCCCTGTGTCGGCGCCATGTCCCTGCGAGGGGAGTAATGGATGTCTAATCAGATTAGGAACCGTCGCTGTGTCCTTTCAACCTACAACAGACTTAGACATGTCCAGGAAAATCAGTTTCTGCCACTGGGCCTGAAGCCCTTTCATCTTATTGTCTGATGAAATATGCACCTTCAAAGGCTAACATATTTTCCATCAGGGGGAAACTGGTTCAAGGAAATGAAAAGAAACTTTCTCTTATTAGGAAACTGTCTCCCCGCAAACGCCGGCCACATTGTGCCGCGTACCGTACTGCGTGTTCCGCGATGAAAGCCACAAAGGAAACGCGTCTCGGCTACAAGATGTTTAATATATCTGAAGCCTGGAGGAACCAAATTTAAATCAGCCAAAGTGAACATAATCTAATAACACAAAGACAGCGTTTGCGCTCTATCTCTCTATTTATCTCTCCCTTACAGGTCTGTGCGATTGTTTAAATGATGCACGCATAGATAGCCTATTTATTTATATATCTACAAGGTTGTTATTGCTTTCTAGTTATGATAAAATCACAACGTCTCCTGTGGGGGTTTTCAACACAATGTACCTTAAAGATGCCATATCGTGTCGAACTTGATGGAGCTTGAGGCGGCACAGACACTAATGGGCAGGGCTAATGCATTTGTGAGGTCATTCAATTAACATCCCCGGTTGATGTCTGCCGTTGATTCCAGCTCCGACACAGCACGCCGTGGGAGGAAAGAAAAGATGTCATCTCATCTCACTTTGTATCTTCTCTACGCTATCTTAAATGCATGTTGTTCTTTATGCCAAAATATGTGGTTATTTTGTCTTTCATGAGATTCATACCATGTATGTGAGCTCAAAAATGTGTGTTCTTGTATCTACGTTAGCTAAATAGCTTACGTTGTTCTGTACGTGACGTGACTGCGCTACGTCAGTAAGTTAAAATAGCTCACCCGCAGGCAGTATCTCCTGTCTTCGTTTGACCCGTCCATCATCCCCGACCCCCTCCCTTACAGTCACTCTTGATACTACATTTTACATTTAAGGGCATTTTAGCAGACACTTTTATACAAAATAGCTCACAGTGATTTATAGAAACATTCATACACTGATGGCGGTGGCTGACATGCAAGGTGCACATCAGGAGCAGTTTTGGGTTCAGTATCTTGCCCAAGGACACTTCGACATGCAGACCAGGGGAATCGAACCAGCCACCTTCCTATAACAAGACGCTGGCTCTACCCCTGATACTACATCTCCTGACTTCCTCCTCTACTGCTGTAATACCAACTTCAGCCCCTAGAGGTTGCTGCCTTAAAATATTCATAAATATGGGTCATAAAGACCTGTTTGATTTGTAGTCCTGTAGTTTGTTTTTTCCTGAGGAGGACAAGCTGTTTTCGTCCCGTGTGATGAGATTTCCTTCGTCGTATTGTGATAGATAAAACTGAGTAGGTTTAAATCTTTGGGCTGTCGGTCAGACAAAAACATGACATGTTAATAGTGTAGTTACCTTGGGAAGTAGAGCTGAGGGGGAATTGCAGAGACTGGTAAAATAAAAATATTCTTGTCGATTTGTCACTAATAGAGCAATTTGTCACTGTGAGTATTTTTTATCCATTCAGCCAAAATATTGATTTTTAGCAGCGTTAAATTCACTTGGGTATGGATTTTACTGCAAAAATTGTGAGAGGCAACTGTCTGGAAGACTAACTAGATATATCTTTAATTCGGCAAAGACACAAATTATGAAATTTACAGCTGGGAAAATGAAGTACTGTAACATCACAAAACTCGTAACTAATGTGGACAAATACCAATCATTTTCCATTTTCATACAAAAAAATCTACGTGTGAAAACGACTATTTATGCCCACCGTTTGGCTGCATGGTGAAAATCAATGCGCCGCCTCTCTGCATGACCAGAGAAGATAGAGGACAGGGAGAGCGCCCAGACGTCTCAGCTCGGAGAGGAGCTATAGTGGCATGTCAATCTGGATAATTAGTGCTTACACTGAGGGAATGGGACTTTAATCAGCAGAGCTCTGTGTTGATCATCAGCATTCAGCGTTCCACACAGCGCCATCACTCTGTTAATGAAGTCACTGACCCACCAGCTTGTTGGCTAAAGGCAACAAGAGCACGTACATTGATTTGGACACACACTCCGTTCCTCACTCGTTCATATTTTCCTTCATTTGCAGTCTCAGTGTCACCTAGTCGCTAAGCTGGAACGTCGATACTAGACGATTCTACAAAATTAACCCAAACGTTATATGCCGCGCATATATATTGTTTATACAAAACTGAACAACTTAATCCATCTAATTGTTGTTGAGATATTTCTTTTAGAACAAGACATTCATGGTTCCAAGAGGATGAATCAAGACAATTTTGATGTCAATTTGGATACTAAACACTCCTTCAACTTCCACAAGGGTCATGTGTAATACTAAGCTACGTGTCTCGACAACTGTAGGTTGGGTTGATATCAAATTTGGTACAAATGTTCACTGCCCCCTCAGGATGAATTATAACACATTTGGTGATACCCAGACTTTTGGTGTAGCGCCATCATCAGCTAAAAATTGGGCCAATACTTGGTTTTATGACCAAAGGCCTAATGAATGTCCCATTAACCTGATCTGTACTTTGTGTTTTGTGCCAGTTGGCAGATGTCCGCGGTCCAGTCGATGTCGAGGGGTCAGAATTTCCTAGTTGATATTTTCCAACTTCCGACCTCTAAGTATTCCATGTGCACGATGCCAAAAGTTACAAAAACGTTGCTGAAAATAACAAGATTATGTCTGTTAGGCAAGTAAACACGCCTCTAAACCTTTTATGTTACAGCACTTTTACACTTAAGAAAAAATTGTGATATTTCTTTTGCTAGACTTATATACAAATACTACTCTACAAATACGTCCACCTCCTGCCCTCGGGTGCTGCCATCGCAGTGCGACATTTGACAACTGGTCATCGAAGAACCAGAGTAGGATTTGCCCCAGATTTACAGGTAGGATCTCTGACTTGAAGTGGCGCTCAGAAATACTGTTTTTTCTTTTTTTAGGTGGTCTGACATCTTTGAATTCCAAGCTGTCTGGCATTTTGTTCAAAGCACTGTTGTCTAACTACAACCTTGCAGAGCCGTAACCAAGGCTATAGAATCTTTACTACGATGCCAGCATTTCTAAAATACTTGCTTTATTCACTATCTGTACATGCAAACTCAGACAGATACTTAAAGGAGTCATCACCTGGTTTTTTACATATCCAGTCCCTCTTGGATCGCTTTGGATCAATTCTTAAAACTTATTAGAAAAAAAATAATTTAAAAAAATCAAACAAAGAGCTTGTTCTGACCCTTTTTCATACCGCGACTTTCTCACGCGAGATTAGCCGCGAGGTTTTGACCGGTCCGGATGTGCATCGTATTAATATGTAATGAGGCGCGCGTTGATTGGCCGCAGGAAGAACAGAGCCGGAATGGGGGCGAGCCTGCATGCACACAGACTCCACAACATAAACAGCCCCCTGTCATGGCGCACACACTAAATGACGAACCTTACGGAATTCTGGCATTTATGTACGAGCCGGAGTCGGAACCCGAACGGGAGAGTGAAGAGACAGAGACGGTGGAAGAGACACGTTTACAGCAGGACGTCTCTGAATGGTAAAATCTTTTTTTTTTCCTTCTTACTTTTCACACTCATGTTTTACATGTAAGACCTGAGTTTTAATGCTGGCGGTCACGATGTATGGCGTGAAAATGACAGAGAAATAAGCAGATTCGGCGTGCTCACTCTGGCTGAGGACGGCTGTGAGCCGATGCTTAATATGCAAGTAGCCTCCTGTGGTAACGTCACCACAGGAGCAGAGTCAAAATCTCGTGCTTTAGAAACGCGCACTATTGTGCGCTATTTCTGTTCGGAAAAAGAGCCAAAGCGAAAAAAAATAAGCCACTTCCAAACTCCAGCTTTTCAGGCCAGTTTCAACAGAGGTCCAACACCAATATGCATGATTTAACGAGAGAAATTGCGATTTCCGGGTGATGACTCGTTTAAGGTTAGAGGGTTTAATCGAAGTTCTGTGACGGGACGTTAACACGCCACATCACACGACCGTCTACACTCGTCTACCAACCTGATACCCACAGCTGCATTGGCACTGAATATGAATCGTTTGTTCAAATATGGACGCAATCCGTCAGGAGACCGAGCAAGTTTGTTACAAAGAAATATCAAAATGCAGTGCAGATCTTTAATTGCGGTCTGACTTTAATCATACTTGCCAACATTGGGTTGTGAAAAATAGGGAGATTTTTTTCATCGGTGTATCGGCCCAAGTAACAAGGTTCCTTCGCCAGGTGTGCAATTTATTTGTCATAATTTCTTGCCTTGTATTTTAAACCACACATGTCCAAAATTCTTAGAACAGTGTTTCCCCTATTTTTTTTTATAGCAGCTGTGCTCTGAGTTGATAACCTAGCAACACTAGGGGGGTCTGGGGGCATGCCCCCCCCCCCCGGAAAAAGATTTGAAAAATGACCCTTTAAATCTCACCTACTCGTGAGATTTTTGAAAAGAAAAATATTTTCAGAATTTCAGAATCAGAATCTAAGACATGAGACAAAATAGTGTAGAAGCTGACATTGCTGTTTGAAAATATGTTAACATCCTGAGCATTTCAGAAGTCAGTGAGCCACATGCCATGGAAGCTATTGAGAAATAATTCATAATATTTATCATCATAATTCATCATAATTTCTGCATATTAATATTCATATTAAATAGAGGAAGCACTAAAATACAATAACAATAGGTGTCTTACTCGTCCAGTTTACAGATACAATCTGCAGCTGGTTTGGAGTCACTGGGTCACATGACATGAAAGATATTCTAAAAAACAGCAGTTATTTTGTATTAATTTATTTATTTATGCTGAGTAATTTAATGACGGTCCCTAGATCAGTCTCAGTGATTCAGCGCGAGGCTCTGAGAGGTGAGCTGACCGTCCTCCTGCTGCTGACACTGGGAGAACCTCAGTAAAGTCTCAGCTGGACCCGATTTCCACAGAATATCCAAACTGAAACTAACTTCACCCCGGTTCGATGAGTCGCCTGTTGCAGCCTTTGAATAGGATGACGAGGATTTCAGTCACTCAACTTCAACGGTACAAATAGCAGTAATGACAATAATAATCGATTTCAAGATAACTTGGGGTGTGGTGCTTTCACTGTGTGCAACTTAAATTCCCCATTCGCTCGTGATATTAAACCGCCAAAAATCACGTCATCATCAAAATCAAATGTCATTATGTCTATCAATACCCGACCGACCGTGCCTTGCGCAACGCCCCCCCCCCCCCCAAAAGAAAAAAGAAAAACGGATTTGCATGACTCACGATTGAGCCTCATTTTCAGGTCGGAAAAGCCGGATTGCGGGATTTATCAGGAACAATCACACACCTTCTCATCCACACAGGCAGGCCAGGGTTGCCAGATACTGCAACAAATATAGGGACACAATCTTACTTGTTTCCTTTACTGTAAAATCGGGAGATTAACGGGAGAAATTACTGACCGGGAGCATCGAGGGAGATAGGGTTAAAAATCGGGAGTCTCCCAAGTGAATCAAGAGAGTTGGCAACTGTGCTTTAATACAGGGAATCACAGACAGAAAGCGAACAGAACTTTTTAGAGTGACTTTTCCTCCAACTTCGAGTTTGTTTGTTGGCCTTAAATGCAGAGCTTGTGGATAAGGATGTGGTCACGATGGCAGCTGTGTGGATCTGAGAATGCCCAGCCATCACTCTCTTTTTGAAGCCAAGTGTGAAATGGGCTTTAAATCACTTTTACCCCCAGCAGTCACATTATTGATGGCAGCCTCTGAATCCCATGAAAGAAGGCGTCTTATCGGTTTAGCACAAATGCTGCAAATTAGCAAAGTAATTATTATGGCTTTAGCTTTATAAATGCGGCTAACCACAATCCTCTCAAAGACACGCATGCATGGAAATTAAATATTTTAGGAATGCCTTAGTGAATGGAACAGACCAGAGGGCACCTTCCACAATCCAGTCTGATTCATGTGAACTGTATCTCTTTGTTTTCCGCGTTACAAGAACAGAACACTGTGAGCACCAATTCATTATGAGGGGCCGGTTCATTTTGGGATATTGTTTCATTAGACACAAACGGATGGAGAACAAACAGAAAAGCAATAAATGCCGCTTGTTGTTGTTGTTGATCTCGTTGTTGATGCCCGGAGCCTTCATGTGCGATTTACCGCTTCAGCATGTCATCGCGGAAAAGACTTCAAAAAAAGGACACAAACTTGGGCCCTTCTGGACGTAAACAGCAACACGCCAGACCTAGCAGCCGTTAGCCTATATGAGATATGGGGCAGCACTCAGGGGAGTGGATGACCCGCTCAAATCTAGATCGTTTCCCGTTTGAGCCTCGCTGACCTTGAGTTTGTCCACGCTGTGCAGAGCGCTGCGTGCAGCGGTTGCGACAGGGCAACGTTGGCATTTGCGTCTTTTTTAAATACAGGTGCTGGATGAATATCATAGCACAATCACACCTGTGGGCTCTGCTGCCAGGTTCAGTGCCAGCCTGGGGACAGCGTACTATCAGCTTCCAGCAGCTACAATTCATCTTCTCTTTGTGTATTTCTCTGGGAGATATAAAACGACACCGTTCCCGCTCTCATCTCATCTCATTCTGCGGAAGCTGTCTCTGCTGTGATGAATCATTTCATCTTCTGTTCATTGCTGGATGGTGGAGAGACAGAGCAGCAGGCGTTTCCAAGCCAAATGTATTGTGTACTCATTTTTACAGACCTTAGACAGTGAATCAAAACATCGAATATTACATTTCCTGTCTACAGGAAAGATGATTATGGACCCATCACTGCCCCCGTATACCCAAATGCTCACGCACACTCACCAACGCACACACAGCCTTTGTGTTAATGTTTCCCTCATTATCTTTCTTTGTTCTAATAAATTATCCGTAAAATCCTAATTCTAACTTCATCAAGGGGCTTCTGGGAGACTTTGGCTAATCCCTCTCAAGGAATCGACCTTTCATAAAACCCCACCCCAAAACACGATCTGTCCAATCATAGCCAGGCAACATTAGTTGGAAGATGGCGGGCCTGTGAGAAAGATACACGGCATGTCTTTTTGTTGTCATTCTCAAAACACAAGACCTTATTTATCAAAGAAGATATCAGCACATCCAAATGACGGCCTTTGCAGATATTCATACAGATGCAAACCTGTTCAGAAAAAATTTGATTATGTCATTCTTATTTGTAAACGAGTGGCAACTTCTGACAAAAAATGGACTTGATTTGAAAAGGGCCTTGACTCAGATGTGTTGGAACGTGTCACTTCAGTCGTGATTAAAGAAGATACTGCACAACGTTCTAGCTCGGCATTACAGTTTATTCAATTTGTTGAATAAAACTAGAAACACGAGACCAAATGTGAAAGAAACAGATCAAAGTATGTAATGTTTTATGTATCTGCTTTGACACAGATTGCATGTATTCATGTTCATGCTAACTAGCTAATTACAGACGATTGAAACTGGGTGCCTCTGCCAAGCAGATGATTTGACGCATTATAACCCGTCTACATATGTTTTTATGGGGTTAAACTTTCAATTAAAGCAGCTACAAGGACCTTTCATCTTGTTGATTCTGGCAGCCCCTGTGGACAAAAGTGGAACGTGCACCACCGACTCATGTCTGCAGATCTTGATCTGGCAAATATGTGTTTTTGTTTACTGACTCTGTTCTTCTTTTTTAACACAGCTGGTTGCAGGATGTATTGCGATGGGGTTATTTTATCTTTTGTGACATACGTTTTTAGAATTTTTTTAAAAGGTATGTAAGCTAAGCAGCCGATAAATGTTAGAGCAAAATAACAGTGTGATCTTAACATTTTTCCGTATCACAGCAACAGAATAAATGGCAACTAGTCCTTTTAAATGGATCATCAGCTGGTGAAGAAGCTGACTTTTTGCCTGCAACATCCAGTTAAGCCTCAGTCAAGCGGCTTTGCTGATGAATTCAGCTGGAGGGGGTTTTCATCTAACTGGAGTCAACGTTAGCTTAACCAGCTAGCTAGCTAGAGCTGATAATATCCGCTATCTTCAATTTCATTTCAGCTAGCAAAAGAAAAAGAAGAGGCAATCACCAGCTGGAAATGAGAGGCCAGCTTTGATCTACCTCTATCTGATATCAAGGATCCAATTACAGAAAAGTTGTTGTGGTAAATCTACAAGAACGGAGAGCTCAGGGAGGCTCAGCAAATAGTCAGCCGGCCATCAGCATGGCTTTTTTTTTTTAAAGAAAAACATAATCTTTTCAATGTTAGACATTTGCCATCTAGATGTGTGCAATATGTGTCAAGAGACACTGCCATCACATAATTTATTTTTCAGCACACAGCCTCATGGTGTTGGGCTGCTGCGCCTCGGCCCACGTTGCCCTTTCCCTGACACAAACAATGACATGATATGCGCTTATTAGGAAAACCGGGCTGTGTAATGGCTCCAGTTGTGTCCATCACACAAACACCCCCAAAAAAAGCTGCTTCATTATACTGTGAAACCAGCAGCGACCAGGGCAAGGATGAATTTCACTGTTAATCCACAGTTGCAGTGCATATCGCGCAGCCAAATGCATTTTTCATACAAAACAATCGCCTTTGCCTTCTTTCCCATACTGTACACGTCAGATGAAAATATAACCTACAGTGTGCGGCGGTGATTTTGCAAACTAGATGTGAAAATCTCAATTGTGAGTGCAGCTGTGGTCCCTTGATTGATATAGATGTGTAGGCTGCGCACAAAGGGGGGACTGCAATTCCCCCCCGTCGCTGCTGTAAGGGGGCATTTTCAATCACAGCTTCCAATCAGCCCATACTTATACTCAACGCGGTCACTGATGCTGTTGTCTGTGTGACTTTTATACCAGAATTGTAGTCATTAAAATCAAACTGAACACTGTAATAAAGCTTTAAATCAAATTTATATAGATGCAGGATCACGTGTGTCACATGTGAGAGTTCGGCTTTGAAGCCTGAGTTCTACTTTTCATCCACTTCCTTCATTTTTCCTTGAAATAAAGTTGTTTATATATCAAATTAATGTATCAACACATAATACTGATCGCAGAGCTGACATGCCGAGTGTGTGTCAGTGGCTTGAGGTGATAATTGCAGGATTTGGCCACACAGGCAGTGATGTTAATGAATCTTGAGATAATCTCTGATATTATTGTTGAGAGCACTCAAACATACTGTAAGATGACTTTAGATCAGCTGTGCGTTCAGTGTGAATGAAAAGGCTCTGAAGCGTGCGACGCTCGCGGATTTGATTTGTCTCGTGCGTTACTGAGAGTCTCAGCGAGATGATAGCACACCTAGTATCTGCCAAATTACATTATCTACAGCTGAGGGATCTCTTTGTTTCACAACATGTCTGTCGGGGTACCTGTAACCATCGGGCGTGAAATAACTGATCGTCATCTTTATTAGATTAATCTGACAGTTATTTTTCCAATTAACTGTTAATTATTTCATTTATGAAATGTCAGAAACGTGTGAAAAATACTAGCTCGTTTGAGTTGATCGGGGATATTGAAACTGACAAATACAGACAGCCTTCGTTTTTGAGAAGCTAGAAACCTGGCGTCGAAGAAAGTTCAAGCACAAAACTTAATTGACACGAACTTGGTTATAAAAGATCATTAGGGCTGCAAGTAGCAACTAGGTTTGCAGGGATGTACCATTTCAAAGCTACACCGTGATATGAGTTACCTCTGGTGGTACGCGGAGGAAGTAAAATACGTTAAAAACTTGAATTGAAATACATCTTGTCTTTCTTTTAACATTTTTTTTTTCGGCCTACTTCGTAGTCGCCTTCTTTCACTTCGCATTAGTTTTCATCATCCGTGATGAATTACAAAGCCAAACTCAAAATACAATGGCAAGATAGCAAAAGTAGGTAAAATGAAAGATTCAAAACCACTGCAGACGTGACCACAAACAGGAAGTGCAGCGCAGGAGGAGAATAACTCAGGTTGCCCCGCTGAAACTGAAGTAAACGTGAGCAGCAAACACATTTGAACAGTAAAACTGAATAGAGCAGACCGACAATACTGTACTGATGGTTGTACATGCTGTGAATGTTTGATCAAAAAAAAATATAAATTTGTATTAGTGTTCATGTCTGTCCCGACTTTAATAAAGCAGCTGAAAAGAGAAAATGAACTCAGATAAGAGCATTTTCAGAGCAGTTTTTGTACATCGCACAACTATTGTTTGTCTGAGTCACAACACGCTGGCATCACAAAGAAGTTGGCACTTTATAGACTTGGTTTATTGCCAGAGTGTTTGAAATTCTATACGAGTGAATTACTGGCTCTGACGCGAAGGAGTCACGCGTTCCCTTTACTCATTTGGGGTTTTTGCTTTGTCACATCAGGCACGGTAAACAAACACTGTAAATAATTTACTGCAAGGTCCTTAACTGTACTGTTGTCGCAGGGAGCGGGGTGGTAAATTGTGAGGTACGGCTTCGCGAATAGATGCACGGGCTCGGATCTGTATTCGCCGGCTGTTTTCTTTTTTATTAACTGTGCGTGGAAATAAAAGTGAAACACGTCCCTGCAATCTCCGGCGTCGGTGTTACTGCCACATTTCAACATCTTATTCTGGCTGAGATAAAAAAAAAAGGCGAGCAGAGCGGATTCTGAATACATCAGGATCACAGTGTCATCATTACAGTAACAGAGGAGTAATTAAGTAGCTGTGACTGGTGACGCATCACACCTCAGCGGAAATTACACCTCAGTGTGAATAAATAATTTTCTCTGTCCGACACATCCTTCTCTGCAAGAGAAGGACTTGAGGTTTGTAGGAAGACATAAATTGGAGCGGAGGCCATTTCATCTGAGTGGCTGCACTTTGCTGATAGACTATATAATCATGATATGGAAGCCAAGAAATTGTTTGGGACAGAGTTTGAGAGCATGGGTAGCCGCCACGGCTAAAGGAGAAAAGCAAACAGACGACCATGCAGGCAATCACTGTCATCTTAAATGCTCCCCCCTTGCTTTTAAGAGCCTGTGTTACATCGTCAAGCCATAAACGAAACAGCGAGAATCCTTAGTTCAGCCTTTTTAGATTGTGGAGAAAACCAGCAGTTCATTTAAACGGCCTTAAATCTGTCCACTTGTCTTTGTGTAGGTAACATCTTTCTCTAACGGCTGTAATAGCTCGGTTCTTGCAGAGGCCACTGCCAGGAAACTGCAAGAGGTGTATCTACTTCAACACCTTGCATCAAAGGCAATCATTTCACTGGGCTGTGTTTTTTCTTAAGATGCGGGAGCTTATTAAGAAAGCACTGAAAATGTCAGAGTCAGACGGAGGATCTGAACAGACTCACAAATTAGTTTACAGGAGCGAGGAAGAAAAAGTTTGTACCAACTTTTAATCTATTCATTGACCGCTGGCGTTGTAACACAGTGATACACAGGCAAAATACTAGGGGGATTAAGAACGACATTTAAATTGATGTTATGTTTTCTATTAACAAATGTTTAGAGAAGTAGAAGTTACCTGATTAACTGAGTAATCCTGTCTGGTGCAATTACCCCACCTGGACTCTTTTCTGGTAGGAAGGTGTCTGACTGATGGAAACTAGCACCATTTCCACGTGTACACAAGTATAAAAAGGAGAAAGAAAACAATTGAGATGAGATGTACATCGGTCATTGTGTACAACATTTTTGTGGCTGAAACAAACATGACCAAAACGTATTTTATCAGACATTTTCCTCCACCGTACAGCAGACATTATGGAGCATCAACGGTTTCGCTATGACACTACAGTTTGGCTATATTCATGTGAACATGCAATCTCTACTATGGATTTGCCTGCAACCAAGTAAAAAAGTTGTGTTTTTTGGGAGAATTGTTTTTTTTCGTTTGTGATAAAAAAAAAAATGTTTGGATGAGATTTTGTTTTCATGTTTGAAACCGAGAGAAAAAGTTTTTTAGGATTTTTTTTCGTGTTTGAAACCGAGTGAAAAGAGTTTTATGTGTGAAAACATGTCAAAACAGTGTTTCTCTTGAAACAAAGCTTTTTCTACGACTTGAGGCCTTTCATAAACACATAAACAGTGTTTTATATCACTGAAAACTGAGATATTTGAGAACTCCTCCCAGGATGAAGACATTCAGGAACTAAAGTAACTTTAGCGTTTACGTCTGGATGGACAGAAACTGAGATTTGGGGAAATGATGACACGGAAACAAGCATTTATCAGTGTTTTATCAACTTTTGAATCCAATGAGGCTTGATTAAATTCAAGGTTGGTCCCTGGCGGAGGTATGTGCTCTACTAAGTCAAACTTTTTTCCTCTGTTAAGTATTGCGACGGCTTCGGTTTCCCCTGCACTGCTGAGCGAGGGTTTTCCAATATGTTTAACATTTTACAGTTTTTTTGCATAAACAGACCCGCAGCAAATATCACTCACGTGTGTTCCATGCAGTTGTAGCCTAGAGTGACGTGAGGAAACAACATTTTAAAATCAATATGTTTCCACACTTTAAGCTTCTGAGAACTTGAAACCGTCCTTTTACGGCAGAGCGTCAAATCCAGTGAATATAGAAATGATAGCAGACTAATCATTTATGCCTCTTTACTCTCTGAAGAGAACGCAGCAGCAGCGGCAGACCAAAATATTTTGATTAAATGTGATGAATCGGTGCAGATGGAAATCAAATTTGATGGATGATAACACAAACGGATGCGGATGTCGCCCCGTCCGCTGACACGGAAAGTTGCCTTCTTTCCGCGGAACCGAGCCTCTTAAACGGGCCCTCTGTGGCGCCGAGACAACAACATTTGAATGTCTGTAGAGTCGCATTCATCTCGGCGCCGATCTCAATGTGCCTCCCATGTGCTTCTTATCTGGAGGGGCTTTTTAAGCTGGCACATCCCTGAATACACAAGCCCCTCAAGGCTGCAGTAAGCCAAAGCTGCAGTAGCGGCATTGCTGCACCCACAATTCCTGCACCACTTGTTCAGATTGGAGTAGTAATTCCCATCTTGGCATCTGCTCTTGCCTCTCAGTCGATTGAATGGAACATGCATATGTGGCGAATCCAGCCCACTCCAGCGTCTTTGTAGTACGTGGGTACGGGCATGAATGTCTCCGCCGTGGCATCTTTCCATGGCAGTCCATTTTTTTTTTATGTTTCCACTGAGGGGAGTAATTGCAGACAGGCATGGCCAGACTGGCAGTACACACCGCAACACGCGCATTCATACCTCAATGGGCACACACACACACTCACGCGCGCGCACACACACGTTCATGCCCACTTCACACTGAGAGGGGCCATAATGACAGTGCTAATGGTATCTGCTATCAAAGGCAGGAGAATTAGCCATGAAGGGCAACAAATTTGAGCATCACAGACACAAGCTTGTTAACTGCGATGTTTAGATGAGCTGAGTAAACAAACTCCCAGCTATTAATAATGTCGGAGGGGGCATAAAGGGAGCTGTAGTAACGATGCAACGGGAATGATGCAGAGAGGAGCCGTCCAGCTTCCGACGCGAGTCAACAGGAAACACGCGGAGAAAACGAGCAGATTTTAAATCACGTCCGCGTCTTTAAAAAAAAACAACTGATTGATGGTGTGACATTTCCACGTCACCTCGCCAAGCAAAAGGCGTAATTAGTCGAGCGGCAGAGATAGGATGAATCATGCTTTTTTTTTTATGTTCATGCAGGGTTTTTCTTTCTGGGGTTCTGAGGGAAAGGGAGCAGCGCAATAAAGTTGAAGTCTGTGGTGAAATACTACAAAGGGGCACGATGTGAAGCTCTCAGTACCTCGGCAGCCCGGTTCAACTCGGGCTCCAGAGTACGACGACACGTTTGATCACCATGCTCTCTTTTGCTCCCCGAGATTGTTTTTGTCAAGGATCTTGCGAGAGCGGCGTAATCAGAGAAGTTTCATGAGCTGCGTCTGAGGATTAGCACGGGCCCGAAGAGAGGGGGGGGGGGCGGTTAAAACTGCTCAAATTAAGAAAGAAAAACTTTGATCCTCAGGAAGGAGGGTTACGCTGAAGAGTTTCCAAGAATAAATCGTGTTTGTCTAACGAAAGAAAGTGTAAAACTTCTCCCACCTGTCCTCTGGGAGGACAGTCAGAGGCAGGAGTTTGCCAAAGGTAATACTGTCTTCGGAAGGAAGGCAGCGAAGGCCATGCATTATTCATCGCGTCTGGTCAACTTCAAAAGGCTAGATGTAAGCAACAGTAAGGTAGCACCACTTGAGCGTTATCACCGCAGAGACCGTCCGTGGGGGTTTTTTGTTCTCCGGGAGCAGCTTAACAAGGTGTTGTCATACAGGACTTACACGTCAGATCAGAGCCGGGAGCCGAGCGAGTGGAGGAGAGGACGAGCAGCTCTCCCAAGGATCTCCTGATTTTTTCGTTTTGATGTTTGAGGGCAAGTAATTATTCCCACAAAAAAAAAAATGACAAAGCTGCGCTCATCAAACAGCACCGACGGCGCGCTGTGCGACGAGTCGGGTTCGTCCGCGCCACCTAGTTGATAAAAGTCACCTTGGTTTGAACTTTCACCAAAAAAATAGAATCTGTGCCGTTTAAATCACGTCAATGAGCTGAAACGTTTGTGCTTCTGTTACACACACACACACACACAACAAAAACTAATTTTTATCACACCACATCACCATAGTGTTGAGTTCATTCATCTTTAAAAAAGCGGGGCCATTGCCAAAGACTGTAAGAGATCTCCTCAGTGTGAAATTAATTTAGAAAGTAGGGATGGGTACCAAAACACATTTTTTAAAAACGGGCTCCGGGGCTAAAATATTAAATAGTGTGGTATTGATAAGCTCCAACAGTAACATGTCTTTTGTCTGGGTTTTTTTAAAACCTTTTACTGTAATTTTATTATAACCACACACACACATACACAAAGAGCGAAGTCAGCAGAGCAGGCAGGCGGCGGTGGTGGAGAGGGTGAAGTGAACCAGAGGAAGTTCAATCTAGAAGAAGAAAAAACAGGTTTCGAGGTTATAATCTGAGTTTTGTTGGGGGGGTCTCTAAAATATCAAACCTCAACTAAAGTTAGGGCGGAGATAGACAAATAGGCTAACAGGTGAACGGGTGCGTTCTGAGAGGGAGCGAGAGTGAAGCTGTTCACCCATCCTCACTGATCCCATCACAAGTGGACAGCTTCAAATCTGTCAACTCACATCTGGCATTAAAAGCTTCCCGACACGAGTCTTTAGTGACCACTTGTGATCGGATCTCGCTTCCCCGCTCTGTATGCAAATACGCTCCATCACTGAAAACAAACGGAAACAACTGTTTTCTTTACACAAAGAAAAGCAACATCTTCATGTACGACGTCTGCCGAGGGAACAAGTGTGGCCAGTTGTTTAAGAATGTGCTACATACAGCGTCTCAGAAAGTTTATATAGTTTCTCTTAATCAACACGTGTCAAAATTGAGTGGAGTTTTTGCATTTACTCACAGACAAAAAGCCTAAACTGTACACACACTGCATTAATGTTAGCCTACTGCTAACATCATACTCCCATCACACACACACGCACACTTGCCAAAGTCCCAAACACAACCAATGCACTTAATCACTGGACTGAAAAGTGATGTGCCGTTAAATTTATTCAGTAAACTGGGTCCTAAATTTGTGATACGTGCCTGTGAAAAAACTTACCTAAACTCAATATGCAGAAAGTAGTTTCATCAAATATGGACCTGATGACCCAAAACAGGGAAGTGTGACCTGGTCCGAAATGGACATGAGGATAATTAGATCCGATTCAAGATGCGGTCGACCCAAACCGACCCAAAATCACCAACTCTGGCAGCGGCGCGGCGATCCACCAATTAATGAGCCCGGCAGCAACACATTTAATGTTTCTCTGCACTTCACAGCTCACACTCTCCATCTAGACTAAAAAATAAAAATGTTCTCCTCCAGTGATCATGATCATGAGCAGAGCTGTCATGAACATGAAATTATAGCTGTTATAGCAGTTACATATTAAAAGATAAGAATAATTGAAAATAAATGGTCTTTTTTCTATTCATTTGACACCAACACCAACACCACCAGGTCTCTATGTGTATGTAAAGTTCAACTTAATCTACAGAAAAGCACCAAAGGACAATGCACTGCAAAGTTATATGTTTCCAACCACTACAATCATGCAAACTGACCTCTAGAACCTCTAGAATAAAAGAATGTGATCGCTAAATAGTCAAATTAGGAAAAGAAAGAAAGACTGACTCCAGTTCCACACACTGAGGATGTTAGGTCGTTACTGGGGACATTAGCACAGAGTTTTCTCTCGTTCCAACTCAGGAAAGAGAGTAGAGTCCAAAGAGAGGGAGGGGCAGGGGGGGGTGATCAGGTCCAGAATCGTAGCAGCTCATCCTGCAGCCTTGGGGCCCCCAACACTCGTTGAGAGGCAGAAAGAGGAAGGCGATGGCGAGGGAGCTGCTGGGGGGGGTTAGACCACAGAGACAGCCATCTGATTACTTTTCTTTCTAAGCTAACGACGACTCTCACAACAGCAGGAGGACAACAAATATGTTACAGCCCCCTGCGTTTTCTACAAGGGCCCATTGTGCGCCCATAAATCAACAAACTACTACCAGACCATAACATTAACTGCGCTGTGTTTCTCAGCTTCTCAGGCCGCTGAATATATCATAAAAACAAAATATGCACAGCAGATAAAGAAATCTAAAAAAAAAAAAAAAAAAGGTGCATGGTGATGAGTGTGTATTTCACGAGGCGGGATAGCGAGGAAGGCGAAGAAACAAATGGACAAAAATATATACGGCTGTAAGTTGAATTTAATTTCACAGGACATAAAGCTGGCCTTTATTAGTTTTCTCTCTCAGGCTTGTGAGGCGTGCGCTGAAGCCACAGGCCGTGGAATACGCTGTACCTTAGAATTATTGAAAATCAAACCATAAACAATATTTATGTTTTTTTTCCCCCCCTCCCCGCCTCCTTATCATAAATTACACTCTAGAAGCCGCTTTGTCATTTTTTGTCCGCGTCTTAACGCATCTCGAAAAAAAAACAAAACCCACGAGAGCAATTTTCTCCCGTTTTATCCACAAATTGAAAACAAGACATTTTCATTCATGCGCCATATCATTAAAAAAAAGCGGCCCGGGAAGTTTGAGGAGAAACACGCAGAGGGTAAAATTAAAACTTTTTTTTGTTGCTATCTGATGCAGACAGTGTAGATTAACATGCAGCTTCATTAGCAGTAAGTCCCTTAACTGGGCTGTCTGCCGTAATTGGCGTGGCTGAATAAAACATTTAATGAGAGCGCCCTGCAGAACAGAAGTGGCGCATAATATATGTATAGGCTGTCAGTGGTCCTGCTTGCATTAAGCACTGAGGGCTTCGTGTCGCTACAGTGTGATTATGAGGCAAAAGAGATAGATTCTTTTCTGAGTTTGTCACCACAACTAATGGCCAGAGCTCAATGAGAAGTGCTTTGGTTTATAATTCAGAATCCATACTGTACGTGTGATTGATTGCACGCGATAAGCCGTACAATAGGCCCGCCTGATGCTAAACGACTGCGGGCGACACGGCAGCCATCCATTTCCCGCGAAAAAAAAAGAAAGAAAAAGGGATACGAATCACTCCTGCAACCGTCCCGAACATCCATCTCTCCTGTCTTGTTGAATTCCTCAGAGGGAGGATGGGAAAAAGAAAAGGAAAAAAAGGAGAGGCAGCCGAGATAGTGGAGCGGGAGAAATGTTTTTTTATGATTCAGGTGTGTAAAAAAAAAAAAAGACTCCGACAACCCCGGTCGGACCTGCGACTTTTGCTTGGGTAAGTGAGGGAGCGAATGAGACCCGGTGGCCTTCAAATGATGCATCTTCCCCGCCTGCAACCTCGGAGGCAAACAGACTAGTCTGAAAAATGAGAGAGTGAACGGGAGATACAGAAGGTGTGAGGAAACATGGAAATGGCTGCTTTGTGGATTTCCCTCAACAGAATTTTCCGCAAAGGCCTGACACGAGTAATCTGGATGAAGAGATGTGATTCAAAAGCCTTTTACAGTGTGCTTCGTTTAATAGTAAAATGGTTCTTCGCGGATCTCCGTGTTGGCTGCAGCAATCTCATTATGATTGAGTGTGTTAATTAAGATCTCGTCGGGAGTGACATTTCCATGCCCGCTCCCTCTCCTGATGGGGCTGGCTGGGGAAGTCGGGGGGGGGAGTCAACACCACCGTCTCCCCCCCCCCACCCCCTTCGCTGAGTTGGCTGAGAGTAATGAGAGATGACACTGCTGCAGCCATAATATATGAGTCGACGCATCTACAATATACGCGAAGTCATACGTTTAAATTTAAAGCACCAGATTAAGACAGGGGGTTCAAATTCGCAACGTGTCCGCTTTTGTTTGATCGTTTCTCTTCACGTTCCGTCTATACAGGTCTTTTCATTATTCAGACACTTATTTCGATAGTTATTGATCGTCTATATTTTCAGGCTGAGATTGTTAAAGAGAGCCTGTCACCTGACGCACTGAAGGAAAGAAGTAAGATCCATTTTTTTGCAGAAAAAGACACAAATGTTCTTGCAATAAAAATCCTCTCTGTCAACGATCCATGCTAATTTTGTGCACACACCGTGCTTGCATCACAGACTGACACGTCACCGGCTGTGTTGTATCATCTCATTATACCTTAAAAAAAGCATCTATGATACCGTAGCCAAACAGAACAGTGTGTTTTTCAGGATTTTACATGCACCGAGCAGGCAGGGACGTTCAGTATGGAGGCAGATCACCTTCCAGATAAAGCCGACTGGCTGCGGGAAGGAAAAGTGAGAAAGTTCTGCTTTTGCTGCACTAAAAAATTAGAAAGAAATCACTGCATCCCACATCTGTCAGCCTGACCTGTTGTGAAATGTTTGCGAACACGTCTGTGCGCTGTGACATATTGGGATGGTACAGTTTGCTTGAGGCAAACTCACATCAGGTGGTTCACCTCAGCTTGAAGCCGAGCCGAGCCGAGAACTCTTCTTTACAGCTCTGTTTCTGTGATGTGAAAATGTTACTGAAAGATCAACCTGGCCCACAACAACTTTTAGGCGTTTTGTTGATGTAAATCATTCAAAAACAAGACTGAGTCTACGGCCACATTAGCAGCTCTGTGAGGATGATGCTGATGATGTATGAACCAAGATACTGGTGCAGTGGTGTAGAAAGCGAGAAAAGTGGAATTTTGGTAAAGCTTTTTAGCCAACTGTAAGAAAAATCCTTATTTTTTATGAAAATATCCGCATTGTTGTTCAATAGCTTCCAGTTGATTCGACCCATTGATTTCAATTCAGCGCAGGAATGTATTCATTTAATGAGACATACCTGTTTTTATTGGATTTTAGTGGAATTTCTTTTTTTCATGAATATTTTAAATGGCAACATCGGCCATTTTTTATATAGCTTCCAGGTCATTTGACTCAAAATCAACGCCGAAATGTCTTTATATAATGGTTGAAGGAGGCACACCTCTGTTTTATTGGATTTTAGTGGGAAAATATCCAGCGGTGTCACGTCTCCAAATCTCGGTGGAGGCTGTACACACGACACTGACATGCGCATTTTATTTCATCTTTAATTCTTTGATATATCCGCTCTTTATTTATTTCCTGTTTCAGTTCCTCCGTCCGAAAACCGCTTTCCAATTACATGTATGCTCAACAAGGACAGATGCAAATTAGCCACTGCTTAAAATCCTATCATACAGCACACTGCAGTGGTCACATTTAATTTCGATATAACAATAACTACATGTCAAGTAAATGAAAAACAATAATAATGAGTAAACCTCTGTGTAACAGCTCGTGTGCATGTGCGCTGCGCCGTCACCTTAAACCACCCACACCCAGTGCGCAATTTCATTTTTTTTTTTTTTTTAATGCAGGACAGAGATAGGTGACTGCATCCCGCCATGTCGACGTGCAGTTGTTCCCCACCTCCACAATAGACATTGTCTGCTTGCCTTCCAATCTGCCGACCCCCAAAAATGCTCAATCACCTCCCACCGCCTTGTTCAGCCCGTGACAGGATATACTGATAGCCCGCTCGCCTTCCGTTCACACGCGGGATGATAATTCCGCCTGCGCCTGCATGCCTGCAAATTGATTCGTCCCTCGCCGCCCGTCCCTTTGGTACAGCTTTGGCTGTATGATTGAGGTGCTCCCTAATGAATTCTCAGCGGCCAGGTGCTGATATGTGTTAACTGAAGGCAGAGCGAGCCATCTATAAAACAGGAGGGTGTGAGCCTCTTTAGACAGCTGAGCAGTGCTCCTGAGGGGGACAGGCCTGGATGAAATGCAGAGGTAAATATCATTTCCACCAGCTGTTTTGTCACACACTGTCACCACTTTCGCTGGCGTTATCGTTTCACGGAAATAGTGCCAACCTTAGCTTCGCCTTTGACGAGACCGCAGCATCAAAGGATCACGACCGAATGACTTTATCAGGGCCGAGCCGGATGGACGCCTGCATTACGTGGCACAACACAAAGGCGCCTGTTTTACATAAAGCTGCGATGATGGACACAATGTCACCCTCGCTGTTCAGAATTAATGGTGAGGATGAAATGAGTTGTCTGTCTGGGAACATGCCACGCAGGAGATGGCTGCCATTAAGATGAGAGGGCAGGAAGGCTCTTTCCCTGCTCATCTGTCCGACATTGTAATATGTGCTGACAAGTTTATTGCCGTGTCCCATCCTTGAACGAGCCGCAATTACCGTGGCAAGTGCTGATAGTCGGTCGGGCCATGCCAAAGGAAGTTTATCACACAAGAGTGGGGGGAGATTCTAAGAACGAGTCGACGAATTTATTTCGGATGTCGGTATGATTCAGAGGGTAGAAGGTGTTTCTAATGGAGGTACAGAATGTGGAGGGGGGGAAACCAGCCAAAAATATGTTTCAGACGGCACAAAGCTATTTGAGATTCTTGCCTTAAAACCCCAAATAATCAAATGAGCGTAGAGGAAAACTCACCTGGCTGGAGTCTGAACCTGGCGTATAACTGTCAACGCGCACTGAGGGAATTCCATCAGCTTTAAACTCATTTACGGCAGGAATGGAAAATATGAAACCTAGTCTGATTCTCCCATTAGAGCAACTCGGCATTTGCTACGCCGCACTCCCAGTGGTGACTGTTGCTACGCCTGTCAGGCTTTCTGTTCTTGTGTGAAGATCACAATCACCATTACTCTTAGGGTTGCTCAATATGGATATTTTTCAGAGGATTCCAATATCTGATAATTACACACCTCTCATGGCCAATACCACTAAAAAATAACCTGTAATTACATATTTTTCATTCCACAGCTCTCGTTAGATTCCTTTGTGTTGAAAGCACTGTTGACCACATGTTTGGCTCTTCTTCTCCTTCTTTTCTGAGTTCAACGGCAGATCTCAAATCAACTTTAAAGGTGCGTATCGCCACCTGCTGTGTCGGAGTGTGCAGACGCTGCGCCTGTCAAGTCAATGAAGCAATTTGGCTTCAGATCATACGCTCTATTTAATAACCAAATACATATCTGGTGGTAATTGTTAACTGGTAAGATAATCCCAGCTAGTGATAAAACCTAAATCGAGGGCACGCAAGCCCATAACCTGGCTGAGTGTAATCTGTGGGTAAGTGTGTGTGGTTGACCATTTCCTCATTTCCTCCAGTCCAGTCGCCAGCCTCCTCTTGACGATGGATCCTCAGTTTAAAAGGGATACACTATCAGTTTCATGGGGGTGTGCGAAGACAACTACTGGCAACAAGTTTGTTCAACTCAAACTCAACTCTGTTTGAAGCTGCAACTCCCGACAGATAATGAAAAAGAGCCAGCGCCACCTTGGGTGAATCTGACCTGTTTTCTTCAGCCCGCCGAGACATCCACCCAAATTAAACCACTAAAGCTGCATCGCAACAATGATGGTGGCAGATTTAGTCATCTTTGAAAGCCATCTTTGATTTCATACAGATTTAGACAAAAGCAGTCTTCTCATTTCCAGCCAATGGCCAGTGACAACTGTCGTTAGTGGGTTTTATGAGCTGTAACTGGCTAGCTAATTAATCTAACATTATCTTCCGTGAGTTGGATGAACACGCCATCTCTGGCTCTAATGATTCCAGCTGGCTCACTTTAAACTAAAGCTAAGGCTGCATGTCCCCGGCAAAAAAAAAAGTTATAATTCCCACAAGTTGATGATCCATACAGACGAAATGGATATAAAGAAACAGCATTGTCCTTGTGTTGATGTGTACAGCCAGTAAGGATTATGAAGAGGTAAATATTGGTCTTGACATGATTTTACTTTTTTACATTACATTACAGTACATTACTTCTTTAAGAAGAGGGACTAACTGATGAGTTTGACAAACTTCACGCTACCTTGGGTTTGGCTGGGGTGCTGGAGTGTGAACTTTCAGAAATCCAATAAATAGAGGGACCGAGCCATTAACTTCACCGGCACTGGACCAGAACCAGCCTGCACACATTGGGGAAATACCACACAGGCTTTTTTTTTTTTTACCAACTTGACCTGGCTGTAACCCCACAAACAACTTATTGATACGCTTCTTGGTCTTGACAACAAAGCTGGATTCCTACTGTTGGCAGAATGCTAATTAGCCCGGAAATGCTAATAGCAGCAGCTTACATCGGAGCAGAAACACACTTTGTTATTCTGGTCATTACGGTCATGCTTTTGGGTTTGGGGATTTGCAAAAGAAGACGCCACCCTCCCAAAGCTTGTCGGGCCTGCCAACTTGCTAAGTTGCGATTGGACAATCGCTACTTGAGAGGACGAACAGAGAATAGACTTTCATTTCAGACACACGCCATGGTTATCCTCCCAATCAATCAATACAAGAGAAGAAAGAATTTGGTGTTTCCTGTAATGAAAGCCTCTCAGCGACGGATAGGAATACTTTAAAAGAAACAGCACGCGACAGTCAGTCTTAAGTCTCTCTTTCATTAACCGCACGCCTATTTTATGCTTTCGATATCTGAAGACTGCGGACTGGAGGGTGCTGTCCGTCCAGAATCCGTAATACAAGCTGAACCGAGGTGAACTGAGCTGTGCTTAACCGAACTAAAATTAACAGATGTGAACTCAGCTGAACTGAGGCTAAGTGTTCATTAAAAAAGTGAAACGAACGGGACAGAGCTGAACGCAACAGAACCGAACTGAATTGACTTTGAATCGGGGGGGGGAGAGAGAATGAGGAGAGGACGAGACGTGCCGCAAACACAAGTATCCTTCTTATCCAGTCTGGTCACACCCTCCCTCGAATTATACTGCTTATTATCCCTGAGCGCTCTATCGCAGCCCTAAATCAGACTGAATTATGGGTCCACAGCCTCCGCCTGTGACCGAGCAACACTGCCAGGTTGTGTGACAGCCAGAGAGAACATCATCTCACTGCTTCCATCCTCTCTCTCTCTATCTTTCTCTCTCTCTCTCTCTCTCAGCCTGTGCCTCTGTCGTTCCCTTTGTTTCTCACGGTGTGTGCCTTTGCATCTCTCACAGTCAATTTAACTTAACTTCAAACCTGCTTCCTCCCTTGATTCTCTTTATCTCTAATTTCAATTTTCTACCCCTCCGATTTCTCCCGTTTTTCCTTATCTAATTCAGACCGAAAAAATACTGCACCCATGGATTATCTCTCTCCTGTCTTTCACACTCAACAATGGCCGTCGAGGTAACAGTTCTGCTCACTGAGGAACAAACTTTTTTTGGGGCGGGAAAAAAATTACATTCAGCCCTGTTCACACAGAAACGAGGATCGCCAGGAGACCTCCTCTGATTAAGAAATAACCCTTCTACGTCAGTGCTTCGTACGGGGCGTTCACACAAGATAAGTTAAGTCTGTTTTTGAGTTGAATTTACTGACTTTAATCACATCAGTGTTTCAAGGGCGAAGCATCTGTTCTTCAGCCGTCACATTAACAGGCTAATATAGCTTAATTTTCTGCATATGACAACCTTCCGCGGCTCCCAATCTTCTCCGTCGTCGCTCATTTTAAAACGTAAATATGGTTGATCTCACAGCACAGCTGTTGGCTGTTGTTCGACTTGTTATGAGCTACGATCAATGTAATAATTGTTCAGTTGTCTGACAACAGAAAACAGATGTTATATAAAATACAACCGCAAATCACAGAGATGCTGATTCACACAGGACTACTCATCATGTGACCTCTGTGTTTGGTGAAATATGGCGACATTTTTACTTCTCACATGACGGACATGGCAAAATTACAGACGATCTTCGCAGTTACAATAAATTAATAGAGATCCCGAGGTAATACTACTCCCGTGGAAATAGGGCCATAGATTTTATTATTTATAAAATGTCGAGTTGAAAGGATTCGTTAATGAATCAGTTGACGACAAATGAAATTTTGAGCAACAATCCATGTAGTGATTCTAAAGTTAAAATTCTCTCTTTTTTCTCTTTTTTGGTCTCACCTCCTAAAGAATAAGAGTCTTTACCTGCTTAATGCTCCAAGATGTCCACCAGCTAGTTATTAACTGTGTCTGTCTGCTATTTGGTGCTGATCAGGTAATATAGGTCGGGTTTTTGGAGCCTGAAAACAACTGCCTGCTGCGACCAAAAACAATGCTATGAGTGACCCGGAACCAGACAGTTAAACGAGTTGACACTCGCTATGAAGCTCTGGAACGTGTAGAAGGAGCTGCAGCTGTCTCTTAACACATTCTATTGTGAAAATATCTGCTTTAACTTCTATATTGGTGAGAATATCAATTAATGCTACTCTAAGTAAATATCAGATACCCAATATAAAAAAGGACAGGGCCAAAAATGAACAAACTCAGAAACAGAGCCAAGTGAATCAAGGACTCTTGCCAATTGTTGCAAATGCCACTGCTGGACTTAAGTCACATGTTTGGCATCATAAGTTACTAAAATGGGCAATGCAACATTGAAATACATTAAAATTGGGCGAGAACAGCACTAACAAGTAAAGTTAGGTAGCCTGGACATCAGAAAGGCTCATAGAACTCGGTTTAAAGTGTGTGTCTGAAAAAAAAAAAAAGTCCGTTTGGAGGACCGTGTAGCCCAAACACTTTGATCCACCCCTCCATCCTAACAAGAATCGGGACGCCCTACACCGAGGCGTGAACTGTCACACATATCGCACATTAAAAGAGAGATGTCAACACTGCCTGACTTGGCGGTGTGCCTCTACTCCTGAGGACTCTCCCTGCTGCGGCGGTACTGCATAACATCACAGACAACACACCAGGCAAACAGTCCACCAGTGGGAGTCATCCCAGAAATAAAGACCCTCCGGGGTGTGTAGACACAGAGGTAGAGGTCTGAAGTGAAGGGGGCTCTTGTCAATAGCAGCAGCTGATGTAGCAGAAGAAACACACATGTCGTTCTTTGGAGTCAGTCTTTGAAATATCATCGGAGTCAGATCATTGGTATAAAATGTATTAAAAAAAAAGGTAAGGTACACATGACTACAGTGAAAAAAAACCAGTTTAAACCTTGACACCATATTTCTGAAGGAAACCACAAGATCGGAATAAATTCATTTATCCATAATTTTTTTCTACAGCTACAAAGAAATGGAAACCTTCCTTCTTGGTATTGAGATTGAGGAGTCACGTGCTGATTTGGGTTGATTTGGGCGGGGTCTGAGCAGGTCGGCCATGATGGTAGGAGACGCTATCGGTTGTCAGGGGCAACGCCTGCAGAACTTCACAGAGGCGCGACTAAACAGTCCAGAGCTCTATAATTTCTGCGCATTTATTATTTCGGCGGGACAGAGACAGATCTACGAATACGAGAAAGAAAAGGAAGAAAGTAAAGCAATGCAAAAAGATAAGGCGAAAGAAAGGGGACCTTACAGGAACAAGCTCACACCAAGCGCATAACAGCGGTATTTGGAGAAGCTCTCGGACATCCAAAATATCGACCCATACGAGCTCCCTGCAGCGGAATGGCACAGAGACCTGGATCATTTACCTCCATGCACATACATGGACATCGTCAGTTACCTTGTTTTTGGTGTAAGTTACTACACATTGCAGGAGTTTAAAAGCCACAAGTCTTTGGAAAGTTACGAGACTTTCTGCTGCGGCTGGGTGCAGGACTTGGCCATCTACAAGCCTCCAGGTGGTGAAAACAGCGTTGTACTAGCAAGAAGACATTTTTAGAGAATGTACCCGAGTGAAAATGCAGAGAACACACTCTCATCGACTGGGGGGTGCGGTCGAAAGTAAGGTCCTTTCTTGTTATTGCAGCCAACCAAGCAATCCGGCGTCTCCTCGTCAGGTCAGAGACTTGCTTTCCTTATGCTGTGTCCATTTCGGCAACCTAAACTATATCCCATTGTTCCTATGTTTTCCATATGAATCGTGTGAGGTACTGAATCAGTTTTTAATGCAGCAGTGACTTCCAGGCATGGTAAAACAGTGCGGAATTGTAAAAACCTCCACTACTACAGAGTTAAGAACACACGTAAACAATCGTGTTTTGCCGCCGGCATCCTGCCATCATGGCGGAGAGGGGGAAGATCCCGCGAGATCGAGGGAGGGGCTTGTACCATGACGACAACTCCTCATTCTCAATAGTAAAAAGCAGCATTCTCATTCCTTTGTGATTTCCACCGAACCACCTTGTGCGTGAGGGCAACACTCTACTTACTATGTGCTCAGTGGCCACTTTATCTCTGTAGTATCTCCGTATTCTTGAGATTTTCTCTCTTGAGTTCACAAAGAAAGATGTCGAAAAACAAACAAACACCCAGCGAGGTGACGTTGGTGACTAAAAAACACCTTGTTAATGAGCGAGGTCAGTGGAGAACGGCCACCGCTTCAAGTCGACAGGAAGGCCCAGTAACTGAGATAGACGGCAGATAGAACAGAGGAGAAGGCCAGTTCCTGTCAACTAAGAACAGCAAACTGAGGCGACAGGGGGCACATGCTCAACAGCAGCTAACAGTAGAAGATCAGAAAACTGTTGAGTTCAGTGCGCATCCCCCAAAGGCCTCCAAAGCCACCAGGTCTTGATACAACACAAGAGCTGTCGGATGTGGCGGAGCGGACGGTTTGCAGCGGCTGCTTGATGCTGTCATGTTAACATGGACCAGAATCTCTGAGGAATGTTTCCAGCACCTTGTCAAAGCCATTAAACCAGGTCAGACTCAGGAATAAAACTCGTGCTTAGGATAGTGGTCCCTTTGTGTACGCTCCATGGCTATATGGACGAGAAGTAGAGTCCGCCTGCTATACAATTTTTGTGGCCTATGCCGATATTAGTGAGGAAAATTGGCCGATATTCACACATCTTTGGCAGTGGTCCTTTTAAAGCAGTTACTTGTGACAAAGATATGAACTGGAGGCAAGATATTTTACAGCTTAACATCAAACTTCACTGGGAATTTAATAATTACAAATGACTACGAGCATCTTTTTCTGCATTATGTTTTGTGTAAAGCAATGTTTTTATATTGGCACATAATGGACAACATATGCTGATACCGATATATCTGTGAGAGGCAAACACTGGCCAATGGATATATCTGAATAATCTGAATAAACAAAACAACAAAGAGACGGAAGTCACTCACACTCACACAAAGCCATGTATCATCAAGTGACCGACCCCCCCTCGTAGAATAAATAGCACAATTTGGAAGGGTGGCGACTATTTAAAGCTTTTATACATTTTCAGCTTTTCAAAATGTCCAACCTTATAAATGAGAACTCTCACCGAAAGGAGGCTGAAATCCTGTGCAGAAGCCAAGTGACCCTTTTCATATCTCGAAGTTCAGCGGAAGGATAAATGCAATCTTGCCGTCTAATTAAGCAACAAAATATCTCGACATCACGAAGCAGAAATGAGAAATTTAGAATTAATTATGGGATCTCCGAGGGCCAAAATCTCCTCTCTCACAGTTTTGCATATTTTCACAGTTTTCCTGAATTTGACTTGCAGAAATGTTGTAGTGTAATTCCCCGGCTCTGTGTAACCTGTTACGTCAGGATGAATGCATGATTAGAGCTCAGCAGTTTGACTAGCAGCAGCAGGACTCCCTAATGATCTCCTTAAACTTTACTTATGCTGATTGCATTAGCATTATGTGTTTCGCTCAGTTTTTTATTTGACCAAATCGTGGATTCCCCAGTTTGCTGCCCTGCGTCCTTTAAAGGGTTTTCCAGAGAAAGCGCTTGACGAGGTGTAAGATGATGCTTTATTTTATTTATTTTTTTTACGGCAAACTCGGGTGTATGTTTTTGGAAGAGCAGAACCAATACACGACTTAAACCTTAAAAAACCCAGCAGTTCTGTATTTTATTGCAAGGAGCGACCGGTGAGATCAGAAGGCGTTAAACAGCCTGAGCCATCTTACATTTTTTTCCACAAGAGCAATTTCAAAAAAGGGCTTGAATCATTTTCTGAAGAGCCCTCTCCATCGTCTGTATCAAGAGTCTGAGTCGATCCCCTTTGGACAGAGATTTAGACTCTTAAGAGTCAGGCCTAACAAGGTAAGACATTTCTTTATCTCCCATCCCATCAAATTCTTAAAGGCTCATGGACCGGCTGATGAGCCTTCTGTATAAAAATTGTGGATTTGCAGTCATGGCTCTGTGGTAGTGATGATGTGTTTTTTTTATTTAACTATATATATATATATATATATATATATATATATCTGTATATATATTGGGTTAGACAGCGATGGCTGAATATTCTCCAGGTTTTATGTTATGCACTTTTATTTTTTATGCGCCTTGCATTTTATGTGACTTTTTTAGTGCCAGTTTTAGCATATGTTTTTATACATCGTATTATACACTCTGTCCTCAGTTAGGTTGCCTAGTTATAATAAATGAAGCAGTCTACGAAAATAATCCTGCGATAAATCCGAACTTTATGAAGGTCGTGAGGTTGAGCTTTTGTTGAAACAGTTAGAGAGGTGTTGATTCAACTATAGGGTGACATTAAACCTGCGTTTCTGTTTTTATTCACCTGAACTAACGTACTTGCTTTGTGTGTTTTTCTGATTCCTTTCATAATGTTAAGCAAATTGAGCTGCAATTTTTTGCACGGGAGAAAATAAAGTTTATTGTTAGACTATCACAGATATGGAGACAAATACAAGTCAAGCAAGAACAAGAAAGCAAAGACGAACACAAATCCACATCCACTAATCTTTAATAACATTTTGGGATGTATGCTAAAGCTATTCTTGACTACATATCGTTAAAAAAAAGAGTTGGATCACAATACCACTAACACATTATGGTTGTCGCACCGAGAGAGTCGCACAAAGACTCAGTGTGAACAAGAGTCTGGAGTGTGTGACATTGGCTTCCGCTAAGGGGAAACCTGCCCCCTGCCAGGCCTTAAAGTCTTTGACAGAAAAACTGGGAAGTGGAAGAAAGGAGCGGGAGGAGGAGATGGATCTTCTAAAAATCCCAGCTGTAGACATAAAAATTCAAATGCTCTGCGAGGCTTTCTTTTATTTATCCAG
This sequence comes from Sparus aurata, assembly GCF_900880675.1. Classification (NCBI taxonomy): domain Eukaryota; kingdom Metazoa; phylum Chordata; class Actinopteri; order Spariformes; family Sparidae; genus Sparus; species Sparus aurata. Next base: position 13,268,562 of record NC_044187.1, read on the forward strand.
CACACATCTCTGCATTCCAGGGATATGCCACATATGCTTTAATAACACACTAAAATACACACAAAAAAATCAATAATTCTAACTTTTCTTGAGCCAGGGTGTTGGCTATGTAGCTTTTGTGCATCACTGCATTAAACTTCTGGCACAAAACACATTTTACATGCAAATATGTGCGAGCTATTGTCACAAAACTAATCTAATCTAATCTATTGTTTTGCCAAAGGTTTGTTCATGTGTCAGTGAGTGAACTGTGGCTTGCATTCGCACCAAAGTCAAAATGAGAAGCCGCCCGTCTGACTTTTTCTCTCATGCCTGACAGACGCATGTATGTGTGTGAGTAAGCGTGTGTGCTTCCGAGTTAAATTAGTCAGTAGGATTTGTGCCACTCCTGTGGCAGATCCATATGGCACAGAGCTCAGCTCGAAGGCTGGCTCCACTCATTAACATTCCCCTATCATAGAGGCCAAGGGGAATGCACAAATGTGTGCCTGTCTGCCCTCCAACATTGTGTCATATCAGCAATCTTGCGTGGCAGCAGATATCAATAAAACTAGAGATACCTTCGCGTTCTATTCACGGGCACGCTTACATGCACACAGGTTTTGGTGTTTCCAATGGGAGCCTTTAATTAAAAGCTAATAGTTATGTGGATGAATGTAAACAAGAGCTAATTTGATGAGGAGCAGAGTAGGAGGTTGGTGGCGGGAGGAGGGGGGATCAATCCCCATATCAGCCAGTTGCATTCCAAAAAGGGTGTCTGCCATATGCTTGCTGTTGAAGAGGCAGCTGCCCCCAAAGCCTCAGACTCCGTGTTTTTGTGGTTTTGTGCCCTGGCGCCAGCGTGCTTCTGTACTAATTACTATTTTGGACCATGAGAAAAAAGAAGCGAGACACACAGAGGTGGAGGAAAAGAGGCCAGAAAGAAAAACAGAATGGCACAGATATTATTTGAGTTTGACGTTTTTTTATTTTGTGTAAACAAGACAATTTCCTGTTAATCTATAAAGCCATTACCATACAGTGTGCTCACTTCAAATGCAATGAAGTTCTGGCTGCTTGCACAAAAGTGGTAAATATTTCAACTTTAGTAAAAATGTGTTGAGCTTATTCATGGAGTTTATGAAAGTACTGCTGGGCTCCAAACTTATTTTTTCCACTGGTTACGCCCAATAACAGCAGACATTTTAATACCATTTCTTAAAACATTATGTAAATGATTGTAAAATAAGTATAAAGGTGCAAAAAAACGATTATCTTCTTAAATCCCAGCACACTCAACAACAAATTGCAATACAGCATAACATATAACATCAGTTGTTTAAAAAAAAACTATATATTTGACGAACTCAAATAAATAAAAACACTGAAATAACTCTTCTCGGGATATTATAAAACAGCACATGTGCAACATATACATATACAACACCACAATGACAAAATAACATTCATAGGCTAACATTTGTTATTAGCTATTAGACAACAGAAACGGGTGAGTTCTTAGTTTAGTCAGAGGCTGAGATTAACACGAACACAAACACACAGAGCTAGTTTGCAGTGAATGACTATAACTTGATATAAAAAAAACTTACTGCACAAATAACACAAGGCAAAATCTGAGAAAGCAAAAAGTCTGAGCAGACTTTTGGACTTTTTGCCTCGTTCTCTTGGTTTTGCCTCCCCGTTCTGACTCCCACTTCCAAACCCAACTCTAAACTGTCTGTACGACATGGGAGAATTTTCTCCTAGTTAACCTGGTTTGGCCCCAAGTTGTACATTTGAGTCCCCTAGCTCATTCATTGGAGGAGCCATTACACTCGCAATAGAAGGACTACAGATCTATTATAACTGACTTCATTTATACGACTAAGGGAAGATGCCTTACATTAAATGGATGTTTATGGAGCGACAACAAAATGGCTTCAATGGTTAGAATTAGTGAGAATCATTTTTGCTAAGGTGAATCACAAACACTCAGCGCTTTTCTTAAAACACAGACTCAGTCAGAGTTGTTTGGCTTGTGTAAATGAGTGTATTGATGGCACATCCTTTGTGTGAATGCCTACAGAACAACCATTGACACAAAAGTGCTTGTGAACTATTTAAGCAAGCGTTAAAAGTGCTAAGTACGTAGATGTCCAAGACTTCTGCACGCCTGATATGGATCTTGTCGGCTTAAAGACTCACGAGAAACAGGTGAACCATCTTGCAGAGTACTTGAAAGATTGGAAGAAATATTTTATGACTCATATCGGATGACCCACAAAATGTATCTGTCCGCCAGACGTTCAGTAGAAACCACCGTAGGCCACTCCCTGCAGTTTCCATCACTTCTTTCTATTCCACTGTGTCCCTTCGGAAAACATGAATCCCAGCATGACGTCTTACCAAACACTGGCAGACAGCATCAGAACAAATCCAATCTCTCATAGCAGTTGACCCGTGGGTCACAACATCGCGCCTGCTTCTCATCAGAAACCATCAAAGAGTGCCTCTCAGAAAATACAGAGGTCAAGCTCCTCCCATCTGTGGTAAACAGAAATGTTATGGCCCTTGTTAGTAATGGCGACTCTCACGCACGTTGCACCTCAGACAGACAGTGAGGGAAAAACATCAAAATGTGCTTTGGGACCACGGCAGTGTCATTGCAGGTCATACTTGACTTGCAGTGACACACGTTCATCGGGGGGCACATGATATAGGACACGGCAGCACACTTGCAAAAAATAACCACCCACACATTCAAAACACACTCAAAGAGAGTGAGAAAAATTTGGCTGATCTCAAGGAGCTCACAAGCTGAAGTGAGAAGAATCACGAGTTATCATCCACCTCATTTTGCCCGAAGCTTGAAACAGACCTTGAGATCACTGAGACTGTCAAAAAAACAAATAAAAAAACTAGACACCTTAGATATAGCAGACAGCCGTGATGTACATGGAGTTTTCTGAGTCGAGGTGAAGTCTGAACAAGTGAGTCTTGAACCTTTTGGGGAAGATGGCGAGTGATTCTGCTGTCCTGACACTGGTCGGGAGTTCGTTCCGGCAACATGGGTATCGGATGATGGGGGGAAAGAGGGGAACAGTTGGGTGTCGTCTGCATAACTGCGGTAAGAGAATCAATCAATCAATCAAGCGGTAAGAGAAAGCAAATTCTCATTTCTTGCTCAAGCAACACACAAACGATCAAAAACAGTTCGTCTTTCCAAATTATTATGCTACAATTTGCAGAGGGGAGGCAAAGGAACTGGGGCCGGCGGATTGATCAAATTGTATTTTTACTTGTGATTCTGGCTTCGAGCGATTATGAAAAAAAACATAATCAAGATGAAATGATCATTGAAGTTCACCTCTCTCTTAAAATTCACTTCCTCAAGCTTTCTGAGTTCAGAGGCAGGCATTGTGGATAGTTTTTTTTGATCGCCAAGAAAATGAGAGTTGAACTGGAAGGACGCAAAACCACAAACTAGAACTCATCGGGTGCAGAGATGTAAAACAGCTCTACAGAATGGGAAAATAAAAAAATAACAAACCTTTTGCTTGTGTTATCTCCGTTTCTGTCAAAATACTGCACATGGGGTTCTGACTAATAACTGGTGGTCCAATAACTCTTGTGTAATTAAAACCTGGTGTAGCAGTCCAGGGAGTAGGCTGACCCTTCAGAACCATCTAGCATCACGATCTCAAGCCCCTGTTATGCCTTGAGTCGACTTTATTGCTTTCTAGAGATCGTGGAATTTCCCAAATTGGATAAATACCATACATATAAACATAAAACTGTCTTGCAAGTTCAGTCTTGTTACAACTAAAACATCTGCTGAAAAAACACAACATAATATCTTCACAATCTAACTAATTTAACAGGTAGTCAATACTTTTGAAGCATCTCTGATCTTATTTGTTTATACTGTAGAATCTCATCATTATCTGATTTGTCATCTCCATCATTTCATTAGTTTTCTAATGGTGTTTTTACAGTACTTAAATAAATAATAAAAGAACTATCTTCTGTCTTTGACATGTGTTTAGCTCGCTCGAGGCTGTGCACCTACACATAGATTTATCAATAAAGAGTGACTTTATCTCGTACTTGTCAAGACTTTCTGGCAACCGGCTGAAACAGACAGTTAGCACAAACGTCAATACTCGAGATTAATTTTAATGCTTCCCTTCATATTTCCAGTTGAGATTACATCACCACCTTAACCTCCGTCGGAACTTAATCCTCGATGCAGAGAGTGAAACTCTCCGATCAAAATATGAAATCCCCCGATTGCTACTGGAAAGTTTGGCTCTCGACAAATCGCTGACGCCAGAAACTTACAGTGCGAGTCAGAGGAGCAGGAAGCTCCGCTGTGATCTTTGACATGAGGGCGTCCCTGAAGGACACACATTTACTGTGCAGCACCTGAGTTTCATCAGATTTTACAGAATCCAGAAAAGTTGTACCGAGTCTGAGTGAAGAACGGCAGCCTGCTGTTTGTCTTCTACTCCAATATATGATACCTGGTACCAGCTTTACATTAGCCCAGGCCACAGACTGTGGACATGGGGAGCTTCCAGATTGGGCTTTTAGAACTCCTGTGGAGGTTTTGAACAGTATGTAACGATCTGAGAATAGATATTCGGCCCCTGCGAGTTCAAAAATGATTTCTGTGAAATTGCAGTTCCACTTGCAGTGTACCTTTACGGACAGGACATTTGATGACAACATAAAGTTTGAGACCGTAAATGTTGCCTTACATTCCCTCACGATCTGCTATCGCCAGATTTATCATTCACAGTGATGCTCACATCGTTTTCACCCCTCTTTATACCAGCTTTGGTGTTGTATTGTTAATCTATTGCTTTCATCTGTATTTATATTGTACAGTTTATGTGAGAGAGCTGGATAGCCTGGATCCTCATATCTAGAGAAGAATCGTGGCTAGATAAAGACTATAGGTGCTTCTTTTAATGCATTTTTTGATTGCTTACGTTGAGTTCCTGCAAGTATAGTGTGCAGTTAGGTAGAACCAACACATAGAGTATGGCACACTTTTTTATACGACCACACTATCAGTATGACCCAAAATGGTGTGCATGGTTTGAAGATAGTTTAATTGACCAATCAGCAAGTATTTCTTTTCCTTTTAGCCTTTTTCATTGTGATGTTACTGATTATTCGGGTGGTTTAATGTCACTATGTACGGTGCATTTTTATATTTACCCCGGGAAAATCGCAGGTGCCAAATACACAAATATTTTGTTCTACCAGAGAGCACTAACACGTTTATTTTTCACCTGTCAAATGATCCACTCAGTGAATATTCTCAGTCACGGTTAAGCATTTATCGGCCGATATATCATCTGATTTTTAAACTATCTGCCTCATAAATCCATGTTGGTCAGGCCACAGTTGTAACCTGCACTAAAAGATCCAAACTTCACTGGCAGAAAATCCACAAAAAGACACAATACTCCTTTTGAAAAGCCCAGGACTAAATCACTGTCGCTACATAACGGTATACAGAAGCTTCTTGACCAGATGAAAGAGTCTGTAAGAGTGGTCTCTTGAAAACGCTGTTTTCCATAGGTGTTGAACAAGCAGCCATGGTGCTAACTCAAACAAGCGTCTGTAAGAAACATAGAAAAGGTGGCAGAGAAGAATGTCAGAAGAAGAAAATGGGGGGAAAGAAAATTAGAAGCACTCTTGCTCTGGAGGACATTTTCTTTTCAGCCAGAGAAAGGACTCTGCTCTTCTGTCTCCGTGGTGCCCCTGGCTGTGCCTGTGTTCAGCTGTGGGAACAGACCACTTGGTGGCACGTACTGAATAGGGGGCCTTCGCCCCTTGGCACTCCTTAAGTTGGCCTGCCAGCAAACAGGCTACAGACCATTTCTTTCTCCCCTCATTGTTATCTTATTTTATTCTCTCATAAACAAACCTATGACAGCCTCCTGTGACTGCCTTCATCCATCTGCTTTCTCTAATTGCCTTAGTTTCAGTTGTTCTCACTTCTTCTGAGGCGTCATCGTTTCCCCCCTAACACACATCAACAGAGTAGGAGATTATCAGAACTAGGCGTAGCAGACGAGGGAAACCCCGATGTGTAGAGATGCCTGTGTGTAATAATTAGTCATCTCTTCGGCAGCCTTCCAGAGATGCTCCCCCGGAGGCTTGGATCTCTATTGTGCAGGGCTGGACTCGGTCACTTGGAGCTGGACTGGCCCAGATTCCTCTCTGCCTCTTCCTGGGGAGGGGGAGGGCGTACTACAGGCCCTGGTGGTCCAAAACACACTGACACAGGCCAAGTCTAATAACCGTAGTGATTTAAGGTCCTGATGAGGGCTGATTTATCCCCGCCTTTAGAGATGTGGGGCCCCTCACTTTGGCCAACATACCGCCCCCTCCCATTGGGGGTCTTGAGTGGAGTGAAGGGGGATAATGGAGGGAGGCAGGGTTGAAGCAGCACCCATAATGGACAAAAGAGCCTGCCATACAGATGGACTGGTAAAAAGGATGGAAATAAAATGTATCTTTGTGTGTGTGTCACATAGAAACAGAGATATCATGTTGGTGTGTCTTTGTGTGGATCCGTTCCCTTGATCCCTCGTGTCCAATAGCCAAGTCATTGATCGTGACTTCAAACTTCTTTGTGTCCAAATATGAAAACCAGTTTGGAGATGTAATGAAGCCAGACTGAAAAAGGGAGAAAACACATTGCCTTCAAATCTTTTTCCGAGTCGAAACGTGTTTTCTATTTTTCAAAAGGCTGGGAAATCACTAATGAGCCAGAGGGCTCTTATCCATTAGATCCCATCTCATTCTGAAAAAGTGATAAAAACAATAATAATGTTAAAAGGAGGGCAGGGGAACATTCAAACTGGGTCAAATGTGCAGCCACATATTTTGAAAGCTTTGGTTTAAATTCAGTGTAATCCTTCAATATTGGACTGAAAAGTCATGACATAATAATATTGCACAGAAACAACATGTTTTGCAGTATTATAATGTGTACTTGTCAAGATTTCCCCTATAATGAAAATGACATCATTTAGCTCCAGTAATCAGACCAAACACAGCCTCTGGCAGCCTCTGTAATCCAGCACACCCTTCACGCCAGGTGGCATGCTGTGCCGCACGTACCTATCACAGATATCCAGGGGTATTAATAATGAGTACAGTCCATGTATAGTGCCGGCTCTCAGTTGATGTGTTTTGAGCACTCTGCCTCCCCGTGATCCGTGGGAGGACATGGCCCCATACCGCATGAACCATGCATAATCTATGAGCTGCCATGTTTGAATGGAGATAAGGATGGCTGAGCTGCTCAGCTGCTCTGCCAGACTCTGTGGCCGACGCTTCAGGACAACCAAGTCAATGTGGAATTTCACAGGCCGGTGCGAGGTGAAGATGATCGCTGCTGGTCTGTGCCAGATTTACTGTCCGCTCAGTTTCTTTAAATAAAAAGTACGTTCCAAGACAGGAGAGTATCCGAGACGGGATCAGAGCAAGAGTTTTATAACACACCGTAATGAAGGCGCACACACAAACAAAATGTAACTGTTAAAGGATATTGCAGCATTTCTAAAACCTGAAATGCTGACACCGCTAAAAATGACGATAGTCACCTGCGGTAGGTTATAACAGTAATCACTAATTAACAGTTATTCTGTAAGCTGATGGCAACAGAGCTGCAACTAACAATGACTTTCACTGTCGATTAATCTGTTGATTATTTCCCTCGATTTATAGATCAGTTGTAAAAATCTACAAAACGTCTGTTGATGGTGAAACGTGGCATCCCAAGCCCAAAATGTTTGATCCACAACCCATAAATGATCAATTTACTGTCCTAGAGGAGTAAACCAGAAGATATAAAAAAAAATAAAAATTAATCAATTATGAAAATAGTTAACTGTTAATTTGATAGTTGAAAAGTTATCGTTTAATTGCTGCAGCTCTATGAGACAACTGATATTATACTGGTCTGTTGTTGGGTTAAAGTGCAGAAGATTGATGGTTTAGGTAAAGAAACATCGGTTTCTAACAATACTGAACAACCACAAGTGATTTTTATGCCAACGTCAGGAATCACATTCTCCCATTTTGAATCTAAGTACCGGATATCAGTTTCCTTGATTACCAGTTATCAGTATCGGCCCATTGAAATACCATATTGCTCGATCCCTAATGCAGACTTCACACGAGCATGTGGGTGAAAGTTAGCTGGTGCTTGACTCTGGAGTACTGAACAACTGAGCCAGTCAAAAAGGGCTTTTAAAGTCCCTCTTCAAGTACAATAATGTTGGTGGAAAAACCTCAGTTCCAGTCATTTCGAGCGAGTGTGCTCTGTTTTAAGTCCACTGTTCTAATACAACCTCTAGTACCATTTCTGTGTGGCTGGTGTAGGGCTATTGTTCTAGTGCGAGGCATTAGTAGCAGCTTTCCCCCGCAGTGGCGCTGAGTGATAGCCTGCCAGTGAAAACACGGGGGAGAGAGTTGATGACCCCTGTTACAGGCCAAAGTGAGGAAGCTCCTGAAAGGTTAGACAAGTGGCAGAGTGAGAAAGAGGCAGCCCAGGAACAATGGCGAGAATGAGGGAGGGGAGGAACTGGAGGAGGGTAAAGAGCAAAAGAGGCAACTTGTGTAATGACCAGGGAAGAAAAACAAGGGAAAGAGCTCCAGCTCTGAAAGACAAATGGAGCCGGGGACTAAAACACCCATAGCAGGTGTGGCTTTTACTACAAGGAAGCACACATCCCCCCCCCCCCCGAGGGAACTAATGGGGAGGTGTTTGTGGGTCTTATCTGTATTCTGGCCCTGTTCGGTCAAACACACGGGTGGTGTTCACAAAGAGTTTTAGCCCACAGCTGTTGCTCCAAGAGTGATCAACTATTCCAACAGCCTCCTTCGCAGGGGTTGTTTTATGTGAGGACAATCTTGAAAACAGGCGCACGGAAATGATATTCACCAAACAAGCTTCAAAAGTTTGGATCGTGAATGTCTTTTTTCGGTCATTTCGAACACAACAATAGCAGCTGATGATGGAGGATTGTTTCGAGACGCCGCATCACTGGCTGGCCCTGTACATTCTCAATGGCTAGCTCGCCGCGTGGATTGGCAGCAAAAGCAACACTGAATCAGGTGCGGACAATGTCTGATTATTCCACATAGCGGGCAGAGGATTGCCTTCGTGATGCTGGTTTCACTCCAGAAGGGTGCTGCAGTGTCCCCAGCAGCTGGCACAACTCAGCGTGGCCTCCATCAGACAGCTGCTGCAGGTAGGCAGCCTGGGATGCTGAGCGTGTCCTCGGAGGCCTGATCTCAGAGCAAAGCAGCGGAGTCAAAGTGTAACAGAAGGCTGTCCTCAGTGGGTTTCCACACCAGGATGCCCTCTGATTTCAAGTCCCTGTGGAGGAACAGCGCTGCAAGACACCAGCCTCATTCCTCACACCATCTTCCTACCGCAGGAAGTTCTCCAACTTTCACATGTGGTGAAAGAGCTTAGGATGCTTGAACATCTACAGGGTCTGCTTCACTAGATAAGCTTTTTTCTGTTGCACTTTAGGCCAATGTTTTATGAGCCTTTAATTCATTAACTTCCAACCCACTGGCTGTCACATTTTTTCTGAAAGCGGCGCACATGTTCTCACAGACTCAGTCATATCCAGCCTCCCCTCACCCCTGCCTCATCCAAAAGTACTTTAAATGCCACTAATTTACGACAGCAAATATGTTTGAGAGAAGAAAACTGCCAGGAATATGTTTATAATGACGAAAATGTTTTTTAATGACTTGTCTGCAAAGTCACAAAATGTTTCCAACTGGATTTTGTGAGACCATGTTCATGTTATTTGTGATATAGCCTCTTCATTCTCCACCAATCTTCCACTATAGTCTCACTCAATGTTTCCACCAGGATTTTGTGAAACTATGGTGGAAGATTGGTGGAGAATGAAGAGGCTCTATCACAAATAACATGAACATTAATCAGAAAATGTAAAAAAAAAAAAAAAAAAAATGTTAATGTTTCTTAAGCTGCAACTTGTCAACACTGTTGCCTATTAGCATTTATGAAATGATATAAATAATGTGAGTTGTATTTCAGTCTCACGTTTGTCAGGCACAAATTCACCGAAAAGAAGTAGAGGTGGCTCGCAAATAAAAACACAGACCGAGGAATCTAACCAGCTATGGTAATAAGACAGAGACAGATATGTTGCAGCCAGCACATTGACTGGAAGTGAAAGACACACTGCTGCAGCAACGATGAAAAATATTTCCAGATTAAGAAACTGTGGCGGGACAAATTAGACTTTGGTTGCCCGCCACAGTCTAGGTAATTAATGGGAAACACTGCCTAGACTGTGGGCCCGCCACAAGTCTCATTTGTCCTGCCACAGTTTCATCAAGAACCAAAACTATTTTTACACTTTATGGCAAAAAACCATCATGTTTTGTGACATTGCGTCAGCGAGGCATCACTTCCAGTCAGTAAATCATGGATGTTGTCGTTGATCTCGTGTTTGGCCTTTTGTCAGCTGTGTTAAACTCGCATTTGCCATACTTGTCATGTCATCACCATACATATATATACAGTCAACTAGCGTATAAAACTGTGTGGAAGATAACAAAGTTCTTCATAGATTTAGCCTCTTAATTTTGCTTTCAACATGCACCAGAATGATGCATTTAACTTTAACTTCCTTTCGGGGGGCCATGCTCCTGTACCCCTCCAGAGGGTCCGAGGTGCACCCACCACAGTCACAGTGAAAACATGCCTGAGAACTTTTCAGTGAAAAACCTACTTTTAATTAGTTTTCCCTCCAATATCTGCTTGCAGCAGGAAAAGCTTGATTAAGATGTTCGGTGGTTATGTTAAGGCACCCACAGCACTTGGTAAAGTTTGGAGAAAGATAGTGGTCTTCGTTAAATATTCAAAAGTCAAAAGTGACTAATCACATGAAGGACTCGGCACGTAAACCCTGGTCTACAGTGAGAAATGACTGCACTTTGTGCACCTGCTATTGCGGGAAGTCCTCTAAGTTATATATTTTTATGCATCGTGTGATAAAAGTTCCCATAAAATTGATAAAGTTAGCAGAATTAAATTGTAAAAAGTGAGACACTTAGACACACCTATCTCCTCCCGGTAAGTGCGTCTCTCAGACACACACTTTAATAAATCCCACCTCTCTTGTCATAATGGGAAGGGGGAAAAAAAGAAGATAAAGCAAGAATTCTCTTCAAAATCTGTGCCAGTGTAGAAACAGAATATTATAGTAACTCTCACCTGCAACATCCAGCACCGTCAATCTTATTCATCATTACGGTCTCAGTAAAGTCTTATATTAAAACGGTTTGGCAGGGCGACTTTTGTGATTTCACATCCAAAGTAAACATTTCTCTCTGCCATATTCTGGCACTTCCAACCTTCCCCTTGCACGAGCTTACCATATATCAGCTACATCACAATAATCAACAGCAATCAACCACCTGTGTTCAGCGCCACTATAGAATTTGACTGAATTTTCACAAAAGCTACTGCTCAGAAACGGTAAAAAAGAAGTGAGAATAGCAAAAAAAAAAGAAGAAGAAGCCAGCAACGATGTCTTTAGAGCATTCACCTGTTGGGAGAGCTCCGAACTTAAGCACTTAGGTCACTTGGTGAACTTGGTCGGTTTTCCTTCCCTCTCAGTGAGAGTGACTCACGGTTTTATTTTTATCGCTGCGAGGAAGGATCCCCTGCTGACTCCCTTTAGGTTGGAAACATCACAGAGGAAAGACGAGAGAGAAAGGGCTCCTCCCTGTGGCGAGGCTACAGCTGTCCGTCTCAATGCGAGGCTGAGGGAGAGAGAGACTCCTCCATAGCAACAGTCCTACATAGCAACAGTCTCTTTGAATAAAGATAGCCTTGGATGCCATTCAGAGACTATCTTGTATCTCCAGTCTTTAGAAAACAGAGGACATTGTAAAGCAGCATTGTATCACACACAGGCTGCTTAGCATAAACTCAGCGGTCTCTTCTCCTTCATATCAGGTTCATACAAGTGGGCTTCATGCTGCAACAGTGTGCGAGTGCGAGATTCAAACTATGTAGGCTGTGAAATTAAAAGAAAGAAAAAAAAAAGAGTCAGATTTCCAATGCATGCGAGGCAGAGAAAAAGAAAACTGCGGCGCGTAAAAGTGGGAAATCTGCTCGGAACAGAAACGGACAGAGGAAGACTTAAGGGGCTGCATTTGAATAACAACACCTCTTAGCCCCCTCCGGTAGAAACATTTCAACCAAGGAATTTGTCACTCTCTATTTGAACTTCCCCTCCGTCATTTCCACACTCCATATGATGAATCATTCAAAACGCAGAGCTGGAAATGAGACCAGACAGGACGGAAACTCGCCTCGTATTGAGCTTTGCCGCAGCCAGCCCCAAGTCCAATTTCAGTCCAACAATGCAGCACTTTGATCAGTCTATACGGCTGATTTAGGATGTCACTACTAACTGTCTATCACTCCTACGCAGCCCCTCCAGGAGCAGTGGAGCTGAGCACGCTGGGATTGGGACGCGGCAGGAAATCGGGCGTAGGGTGATACCAAGACGGTGGCTGACTTCCAAATCTAAAGTGTCGAAAATGCCCTGGCACCATTGTCGGTCATGTATAGTTAGACATTCTATAGTTATCTTGCAAAGCATCAGAGGATAAGTGAGGTGATTTTTCCAACAAATCCCATAAAAAAAGCAGGACAACATTGAATTGATCCTATTGCAGACGTTTCCAACGCCAAATTTACTGTACAGTAGCTTATTCCTCCATGTCAAAGACCTCCATTGTTGTCCCAAGACGATTAGAAATACATAAATGAGCCACATTACACACATTCTCCTTTATTACGACACTGTAGTTTACTTTCACTCCCACCTGCACTGTTCCACTGCTGTAAATACTCTCTGGAGCGCTAAATCTGCTGCTGGAAATAGTCCACTATTTACCTCTGCTTGATTAACTCTTGGTGCAAAGGACAATGCCAAGTTGTTGTTTTTTTAAATTGAAGTATGTATCTGTGAGCGGTTTTCTAAAGATTTGCTTCCTCATTAGAAAGGAATGGGCTCCGGGTCTGAGAGCCACCGATAGAGTAGGGAGGTCCAAAAGTCCTGAGAGACAGATTGAAGCATTGTTGGTTTTGTTCTTTTCAAGGGATTTGTTGACTCAAGAGAAATACTTCCATTGAATAGAAGAGGAGATTACTGTACGCTATAGTCGCAACTGACGTTTATTTTCATTGTCGATTAATGTGTTTATTTTCTTTCTTGATTGACTGATTAATTAGTTGGTCAGTGAAAACGATGTTTAGAATATAGTAAAAACATGTCGATCAGTGTTTGCCCAGTGTTTATGTGAGATATGCAAAAGATATTCAGTTTACAGTTATAGAACAATAAAGCAACCACGAAACATTCACAATAAAGAAGCTGGAATCTGAGAATACCGACGTTTTAGTGCTGCTCACACCGAGAACAAAAGCCATTAACGAATGCTTTTGAAAATCTTTCTCACCCAAGTGGATGATGGAGTCTACACCGCGACTGTAACGACAATGACATTGGCAGATTATATCATCGGGATCACTTTCAGCCTGATTTGATGAACAGCAGAAACACTGACGGCAAATTAAATCCATCTGAATTTACAGGGTCATCAATTAGTTTGATTTCCCCCGAGATTTTCTGAAAAATAATGTTGCAGAAGAGCTGACTGTCATGGCAGCTAGTTGATGGCATTTAGGAAACACATTTTAAATGGTCTACTCTAACGGCTATCTTGGAAATTTAAACTACTTTAGCCTGCAAATTACAATTTAGTCTTGAGACATACTATGAAACTGTCTTTTTGGCGCCGATAGGTTCTCTTTGTCTCTTGTCCTCTGACGATCGCAAGGGAAACTGATGTTGACTCATAAAAAAGTATCAATAAAATCTGTCTTCAAGAGTGTCGGACTCTCCCAATTCCTCTCATCTTTGAAGGATTCTGGTGAATCCACATCCCTCTGCGTTTGTTGCATTTTTCCTATGCTGCTAATTCAGGTGGAACACGTGTGCTCGGCGCAGCTTTTTCCAGAGTGTCATTGTTCATCTGTCATCACGACATCATCTAGTGTTCTTGGTGTGAACGGCCTTTCTTAAAAAGAATTACGCAAGCTATCAAAATAATTGGCAATTTATCTAATAGTTGACTGCTAAGCGATTAATCGTTGCAGCTCTTCCGCGCGCTGACCGAAAACATTTGTTGTTGTTGTTTTTTTTAAACGTGTGTTTTCTGGCGCAAAAGGTGATGATGTGAAAAATGTGACAGCATCAAAAACCTGCTCTAACAATCAATGTGTGAGCGGCGCCGTGTGTCACCCAGTCAGGAGTCCCTTTCACCGCTGCACAGCTCAATCAAAAGCCAGTCGTCCTGCCTCTCGCCGTCACATATTAGCTTTGTGGCTCTCGGCTCCCCGCGGCCACTGCGTGAATGGGACCTGGTGCCTGTTCTGTCGCACTTTGATCATTGGTGTTATTAACCATTCACCAGATACATCTGTCAGATGCGTTTCACGGTGAGGCCCTTTCACACAATTTTCAGCACCTGCTGCCGATCGCACCGTCGAGCACCGACATGGGGTCGGACGCTGTACGAGCAACACCTGTGAAATCTAATGCAATCTAGCTCTGCAGCCCTGCAACAAACCCCCTTCAAATGTTTCTGAAGACAACTTTTTGCTCAAACAGCTTCAGAGGCGTGTGATCGGTTTTGAGGTCATACTGTGATGCAGCTCAGCTCCGAATCATCATCCCCTATTTGCCTTCATATAATATACACCAACAACTTGCCAAATGCCATATTTTTGAGGCACAGAGTTACTTAACGACGCTTTCTTTAAGTCGGCTTTTCTTTATCTCGCTTTGCTCTCGCGCGCTGATGCTTTATCTTCCACTTTTTTCACTCCGGGTCTCACTGACACAAAGAGAGATGGGAAGATGTCAAAGGCAACAGAGATCTGAACGCCTCTGTCAGTAGAAATATTGCTCCGCTGCCTTGGTGAGGGCTTTGGGACTGCTTGGCACCAGGTGTAGACAAAAACAGACATTTTCTATCATACAGTATTTGGTTCCTTTGTGTTGAGGAATTTGAGAGTTTGACTCCTCCGTCTCGATGCTTTCTTCTGTTTTTATGGTTGTGTTTCAGCGAAGGGAAGTCAGGCAATCAGAAGCATTTTCTTGGAAAAATTCCACTGAACTGACAATTATCAATTCACACTTCTTACTGGTGTTAAGCAGAGGGAAGATTACTAACTCTTTACCAAAGACGCTCATGAGGAATAAGTGTGAGGCTGTGTTTATACCGCAGTTTACAATCACAAGACGTCTGTCTGTCTAACACGAGAGAAGCGGAGACGGTCTCAGTTTTTCCCCCGTCGCGTTAAAAATGACTAATGTGATAATTAATAAGTGTAAATTGCTACAAATTGCTAGATAGAGCCCCTTCAAGTGTGGATTTTCGTTCCAATGTTCAGCTCAATCTAAAGCCGAGGGGCATTCAAAGAGGGTTTCTCTATCTCTGCTGTCCTTCGCCAGGTATGATTCTCTCAACAAGTAAATCTTGAGACATTCTGTGGGAATAAATTCACCATTACCTCCTGTAAGCAGCAGATACAAGCACAATAGGAGCGCAGGATTAAACGCCACCTCACACTGAGAGCCCAGGTATGTAGTTAATCTTAAAAGCTGTTATGCAGAGGGTTTTTTTTTTTCTTTTTAAGTCATGCAGATAGAGAATTAAAGTGAAAGATAATTCTGTAAAGCAGAGAAAACTGGTATATTTTGTAGCTGTAGATTTCCGTACTCCGCTTCTGAGAAAAATGTTTGAACAGCTTGTCGGGTCGTTCTTCTTCTGGTTGACAATGATAACAAAGTCTGTTAAAAACTGCACACTGGCAGCAACACTTCATCCGCCAAGTTTGTGCATCGCACGGTGAAAAACAACAGCACTGGCCCCGTCACTTTCACACTTCAACTCGCTCCTTTTACTAGTTTTTCAATTCAAATAAACAGCAGGCGTCTTTTAATGCTGCTCAAACATCATTTCAATCACATCCCAATTTCCAGGTTTCATATCTAAAGAAACATCAATATTCACATTATACTGCAGAGCAGCAAAAAGGAGATACTCACTCAACTGTTATGGTTGAGAATCCCTTATTAGCACGTCTGGGGCTGGCCTGCACTTGACACTCGTTCATTTATTCATTCAAAGCGCTCATACGGTGTAGCATACAGAACAATGCACCACACGAAACAATAGGCGAGAGCATTAAATGCAAAACAATATGCATGGAAGAACTAGAATTACTGCCTCGCGGGTTGTACGCCTCCACACAACAGTCGAGATGCTGGTCCTGAGTTATACCGTCGAATAATATCCAGACGTTCTTTTGCAGCGTGTTACAGTGTCGCAGTGAAGTTGACCTCTGACCCTCCGGATACAAAATTTCACATCTTTATTTTATCCTTTTAGACATAGACGCAAAAGCGTTGTCAGTATTATGATGTGAATTGTTGAGCTCGCAGTGAGCTTTGTCGATCACTTCATCCTTGAGTCAAGGTGAGCATTTGTGCCAAATCTGAAGAAATTCCCTGATGGTGTTTCTTGAGATATCGTGTTCACAAGAATGAGACGGACAGATGGAAGGACATCTCTGAAACACAACGTCTCCTGCCTCAGCTATCGGCTAAGGCATAAAATCTTCAATACCGCATTATGCTGCAGAGGAGCAAAAATAGAGATTCACTCAACTGTTATGGTTGAGAACCCCTTAATAGCACCGTCGGAGACTGGCCTGCACTTGACACTCATTCATTTATTCATTCATCGCTATTAGGAAGGCAGTATGTTTGCATCAGGGTGCACATGATGCATACAAAACAATACACCACACAAAACACAAGGGGGGAGCCCAAAATGCATACAAAAACCCTACACGAAGCACAGGAAGGCTGTGATCCGACTAAAAGAAGACTCATATTGGATAGATATCACAGGCCGGTGTACTGCAGACGGGTAAAGAAAGGTTCATTCACCTTATCAAAGGAGCGGCTGTATTAGTAAATGGATACAGAGTAGTCGGAGGTGTGTTTGGTGTCAAGAGGCTGACCTCAATCGCTCACCGCAAGCAAACACCGAGCTCAGCACGGACAAGATTTGGGAGTGACAATGATGAAGACCTCCGTGGGGGAATCAGAGCCTTCAGGTGGACTCTGGGGTGGAGGTTTGGTTTATAAAGTGCAGTAGCAGCAATGCTGAAGTGGTGTTTTCAGCAGTTTACTTAGGCTAAATTCCAACTGCTGTCTGGCCACTACATCCCACTGTCAACCTCAGACCCGGGATGGGAGGAATCGTGAATATCCTCGTGCGAGCTCAATAAACGCACGGTCCTGAAATTATTTTCTTATTTTACCTCGAGTTCACTTACTTTCAGTTTTCACAATATCCTAACCCTGTCACCATTTGAATGCGTGTAGTTACTATGAATACCAAACTACAGAACAACATGGGGATGGGGTGCACAACATCTGTTTATCCTACGTAACGCATAATGTAAAGCTCAGTGACTCCTGTATGTTTTCAAGCATGTTTTAATGATCAGCAGGATAACATCTTGTCTCGTCGCCATTTTTGGCCGGGATAATCCCGACATGAAATTTTGATTTGGTCCATCGAAATCCAGCTAGATGCGCCAATCATACAGCAGTGTTGATATACACGCATTATTAAAAGTGAAACAATCTCTTACTTATGTACTGTTCTGAAATGTTAAGCAGTAAACCCCCATGAGTTATGAATAAAGATTGGCAGCTGTGCCTTCAAACTATGATATGATTGAGCCATCTGTCACTTGGTGCCTTTGGGCCCAAATCTTCCTTTAATGCTTCTCGAAATATGAAGTATGACAAGTGAATGTGAACGTGACGATAGCCATGTTGAGGTTCCGCCCGCAGAGCCATCATTACAGGAGAATGACTGTGAATGGGCCGCGTGCAAGACAGCACCCGTGTTGACATTTCTAAAGCCATTATACAATAAATTACACTTTGCAGAGCTATTATACAATACTGTAACACTTGAGACCCAATTTGCAAAGCGAGCCAACTGGCAACTCCACAAGAACACCAACAACCTGGGGGGGAGAACATGCCGCACAACCGGTTCAGCTCATAACGCTCAAATATTGAAAACACGCACTGCAGCTCACCACTATGTAAATCAGCAAACATTAAGGCATCATAATCCGTGTGCAAAACAAGAGAAAGAGAAGAAAAAATCCCTGCCATTACCGGAAATCAATTCACAACTAACGCCAGTGCAAACGTCGCACATAATAGATGGGAGCAGCAGCAGCAGCAGCAGCAGTGTGAGAGCAGGAATTATCAGTCAGCATGAGCCAATATGTTGCCAGTAAACATCACGTGAATGTGGAACAGCAGTAAAACACTCAGCAACAAAGAGCTGAGCTAATTACATGAGACAGGTCGGTTACACAGGCAGGCAGAGTCTTACTTTTGACTGGGGAGATGAGGAGGCGTTGGTCAAGACACCTTCAGATGATTGGTCCTCTGGTAAGAGCTGCGCCAACAGGTGTGACAGGAAAAAAGAACCAGCCTTGTTAATGGAGGATGGTGAAGGAGTATTGTATTGTTGTTCTTTGCCAAGACAAAGCTGGACTTTTTGCCAGGTGTGATAACTTTTAAAAACTGTGTGAAAGTTGCTTTTTAGCTGCAATGTTTTCAGTCGGACAGAAGTGTCCCGTGTCCGAGTGAGGCGGCCGACTGCCTGCACAAGACTGCAAATTTTTTCTTATTTTAAAAGAGGTTTGTTTAGTGTTATTGGTTGAACTTTTTTCCCTTCTGTTTATTTGATGGTATTTTTACTTAATTATTTGTGTTGTTTATTGATTTATATGTATATCATATGCTCTTTGTCTGATCAAGCTGAGGACTTCACAGCCATTCTGTGTGGAAAATGCTGCTGGTTCAATGAGGCCTTAAAATCTGAAAAAAAAGACTTACTCAGATCTACAACGTCTAAAAAAGTTCACACCCTGTCTCCTTTCACATCAGAGAATTCGAAAATTTTAAGGATGCATGATATGAGATTTAACTCGTGGTTTGTTTTGTGTTATTGTTTAAACCTTTTTCTCCCTTTCATTTCATTTTGCTTAGTTGTTTGTGTTGTTTATTGATTCATATGCAAGTGACATTCTCCTGTCAGTCCGATCGAGCCGGAGACTCGCTGCCATTGTATCTGGGAAGTGCTGCTGGCTTCAATGAGGCAATCAAATCAGGAAGAAAGGAAAAACAGAAAGAGAGAGAGAAGTGGCTTTCCACAGCTGATAAGAATTGGCACGGGTGGATCTGATAACACTAATGATGACTCCCTTTCCACTGACCTGTGCCGGTGACCCAGCATGCACAACACGAGGGCCCTGGAACCGTCACACCTTAGTGGAATGAAGCTGTAATTAATGTTAGTGACTAAACCTGAGGCCGTGCTTTTTGCTCCGCTGTGACCTACTAAAAAAAGGAGAAAAGAGAGGGAAAACACACGCACTTTCTCTCTGCTTCAACAGGCAGGAAATGGCAATAAAAAAGTGACTATATAAAAAAAAAAAAACCTGTTCTGTGGCAACTTCAGCCATTTTCTACATCACAACCCAGACAGAATGCTATCAATTTTACTATAATGTATAAACTGTAGAGACGGCAGCGTTCTTTCATAGGCAAGCCTGTGAACAAATCCACCCAAGCAAACAATAAAGACTGAATTGACTGTAAAACGTGGAGACACTCAAATAAATGTTTGATTGCTGCTGGGGAGTGTGTCCTGTGACGCTGCTGCTGCTGCTGCGGTCCGGCTCAGCTGTCAGCTTTATGAAAGGGAAGAAAATTGCCACATAGTTCATCAGTGAAATGGATCAGTTTGGGGTATTCAGGATGTGACCGTCCGTGGCGGCGTCGCACAAAAGCGAAGAAATCATCTCTCGCCATTAGCAATGGTCCAAAATAAAAGAGTCTGTGTGTGTGTTTCTGTGTGTGTGTGTGTGTGTGTGTGTGTGTGTGTGTGGTTGTGTGTACACGTGTATGTGTGGGCTGTGATGTGACGTGAACCCCCTGCTGCTGTGTAACCCCACTGTGTGAGATCTGACAGCTCCCACTGCTGTCTCTATGACAGGATAAAAGAGCGTCTATGTGTGTGTGTGTGTGTGTGTGTGTGTGTGTGGGACTCAGATAGTGAAAAGGAGGAGGAAGTGGCCGGGAAAGAAAGAGAAAAGAAAAACCGCAGCTTATTTGCACAAAAAGTGAAATACTTTCACTCGACTAAACGTCTCTTTGAAGGCTTATCTGCTTGACCGTGAAAAACACGAGACACCCCACAGTGTTTTGAAACACAACAAGAAGCAGCAGCAGGCCCGATGGTATCTGCTGGGCTGACCAACAGAAAGTTGACGAAAATGAAAAGTTCTTCAGTGTAATTAAGTCTTCAATGCCGTCTTCGTAGGAATGACACCGAACTTGTGCAGTACTCATTGTCAGTACCATGTGCAATATTACTCTATTACTCTTTAATATCATTGCCAATACACCTATTTTACTAAATGCGCGTTGCCTTATCGTTATCCTATCAGGCACTGATGTCGTCATTAGCTACATTTACACTTTATATTTGTTCCTCTATTGGTTTTATTCTTATGTTACTGCAGAGATGTGGTTGCAAGTCATTGCCACTTGCACCCAAGTCGACTCCAGTCACTGTTTTAGGGGCAGCAGCGGCTCAGCTTCTTGTTATTGGAGGATCGCTGGTTCACTTCCCCTGGTCTGCATGTCAAAGTGTCCTTGGGCAAGAATACCGAACCCAAAAACTGGTCCTGATGTGCTGGTCGGCACCTTGTGTGGCCGCCACCACCATCAGTGTATGAATGTGTGTATGAATAACTGTAAGTAGCTTTGGACAAAAGTGCCCTAAATGTAAATGTTTTGATGACTTGCAACTTGACCTGATGGCAAATGAACAACACGATTTGGACTCGGAGGTCAAAGAAGTGAGATTTGACTTGACTTGAATGAGTTGTTGAGTTTTTTTAGTCTGTCAGTATTTCAATGTTTAAAAGAGATGGGAAGGATTGTCTTTGATTGAGAGGACATTAAAGCAATATTTTGTAGAAATTGACATTTGGTGCGATTTGGCGCCCCCTACAGTTCCTGAGTGCAACACCACTGTCATGAATACAGATCCCAGGTCTGTAACTATTTGTCAGGTGCTAACTACAAAAAATATCATTTCGTCATAACAATTTTATGTGTTTAAAACTTGTATCTTGAAGTAAACATGTAGGTAATGCTGTGATCCCACCCTCTCACTGAAGTTACACAGTGCAGAAACAAGGGACAGGGGGCTGAGACAGAGACACCATTCACCCTATTACACGACACTGTACCATCAACATGATTATGAAGCTGTTACTTTAAGGTGAAGAAAATTACAACATTAAACTCTTCAAGTGTCGATACATAAGATAAACACACAGTGAGACGTATGCCGGTGCTTCGAGATAACATTTTCACATTTATTTCTCACTTTTAAGTAAAAAAAAAAAAGAAGAAAAAACATGTTCACAAAATTCAGCTTTGAAAATTCTCCCTTTGCACTCACAGGTCCTCTTTTGTTGTTTGGTTCGGAGCGATCCAGGCATAAAAGCTTTGCCTGCAAACATACAATTTACCATGACATTTGTAACTCTCAGAGAACTTTGAAGTATTTGTAGCGTTTCCAAGCCATTTGCCCACTCTGGCTATAAAGAAATATCCCCCAAAAAAAAAGAAAATTCAACTTCCATCAAACAGCAGGTGGAGAGTACATGAAGTACTCTTACAACGGCAGAAGGAATCCACTATTATGTCTCCGCTCTTAAGTGCTTGAGGATTTAAAAGGATTTCTGAGAGGATACCCATCACTGCAGTCTGAGGATATATGATGGCAGATTTTCTGAATGTTAAGTTACTTTGCAGCCTCAGTGGGCTAGTGGAGATAAAGGTCACTCATTCCAACCAAGGCTCACATCAGAGGATTCAATCTACTGCGCAAACTTTCACAGTAATGGCTCTAAAATTGTGAGATACTTCAAATTTTTTCTGCCTGTTCTTTTCATGTGACGTGTCTGCATGCTTTTATGTTATTTGTGTCATCTTATAGACCTGTTTGATAATGTTTCTTCAATAAATCCGTTTAAAAGTCCGGCGTACTTCCTGGACCGCCAAAAACCACAAAAGTGTCCTTACTGATTAAACAATAAGATGTGTTGACGTCAGTTTTCAATATTTCTACTAGATTCTGATTAATTAAGGGTTTGCTTTGTCAATTTTGGATATCAGATGGAAAGATTAACCCATGATTCTCCAGCCTGGCCTGTTCATTTATGTCAATACCTGTGATTACCTAGAAAACTGTCTAATTGATTATTTCAGCTCTCATTCAGGTGACAGTTGGGGTGAATTGATCAAGCCTTACAGCATGTTACATCCGACTTCTTATACGTGCAGCAGTTTGACGTTACACCATAATGTGGAAATGTGCCACATCCCCATTAAGTTCCAGTCTAAAAAACGCGTGAGGATCTCTCAAAGCCTCCTCACCGAACCTCTCCAAGACAACTCTTGGCAGTGCCTGTACACACTCAGAGAAGCAGCAGGATGTAAAAAAACAGCAGTAAGAACATTGACGCGGGCTGAAAGTGCTAACATTTGAGTCCCCCGGGAGAGCTGTAATTGCAGCTCGCTACCTGACTGGCACACAACTAGGCTGCGGATACTGAGATGGCACCTACAAAGTGTCACGATCCTCCATTTAAGACGGCGCACATTGTTGTGCAGCGATATTCGGTGTGCTTTACAAGGCTTTGGATGAGCCTCTGCTGGAAAAGGATTCAACTCTCTGCCGTAGAGTGAGCTTTTGCAGGAGTTGAGGATTTATGATCATGAAAAACTAATCTGGGGAAGCCACAGTGGCTATTCTGCTTCATTTGATCGAGAAAAATAAAACGCTCAGCCCCCTTGTTTCTCCCCATAACCCTCTCTCTAGAGAGCTTAAAATTCAAATGATGCATTTACACATGACGGTGCCAGAAGAGGGGGAGAGTTTGCACATCCAAGTTTTTGGACACGCACCAAGAAAAAAAAAAGTGGACAATTGCTCATTCTTAATGCGGCGTGCCGTGTCATATCTGCTTAAGTACGGAGCTGTTTACTTTGAAGTGAGGCTCGACTTGCACACAGAGCAACGCTTTAGTGATGCATGACTGTTCTCCTTTGCAGCCGGTGGATGACTCATGCTTCTGAGTAAACACCAGGACATCCAGCTGAGGGCGATGTCTCGAAACACATCAAATGGAAAAGTCAGACAGACGTTTTCATCAAGGCCCCCCCCCCCCCTCCTCTTATGCACACAGATGCGTTCTGCTTTTAAAATCTTTACTGAAAGATTTATCAAAGATTAATTCAGGTTAAAAAAAGCAGCATGACTGATAAAGTTCCCGAGGTAGAAGGAGTCAATTTCAGGAAAGCTAGCACACGTATTTTTCCAACATATTCCCCCTCTTGGGGGCCTCTTGGACTTTCAGAAAAGTGATCCACGGCAGTGATAACATCATCGTCACTGTCAAAATGGTGACAACTAAGATCCGTCTTCATCTTGGGGAGGTGGTTGTAGTCTGAGGATGTCGTGCCAGGTGAACTGGGCGAGTGTTGGAGCAGTTTAAAGCTACAAAATGTAACTTCCTGGAGAGAGACGGCTGATCGTTGAGTGTCATCCACAGATCATTGAATACTGACGCTTCGGATTGGCAGCCCGGGTCAAAGGCCAACCCCAAATCGTCAGTATTTGACAACCTGCAAATGAGGATCCACTAGTTTTCTCCAGGAGGTTACTTTTTGTTGCTTTAAATCTGCATTCCTGGATGGCAGCCAGCGGCCGCTGTGGACTTGTCCATTTTCTCAGACAGCGCTGAATTGCAATTTTCAGTTACCCGAAAAAAAATAAATTCAACCAAGTTATTCACTTCAGACTTTCTGCAGAATCGCTCAGACACATAAACCACACCTGGATGGAACAAGAGCTGCATAACATCATATTCACTTTCCCCCCACTAACACTTGCTGATTGTACAAGATCTCAGTTAGAGCTACAATGCAAAAGAAAGATTGCCATCTACTTTCACCCAAGCAAAAAATGTCAAGCAATTGCTGGTTCCGGCTTCTTAAACGTGAGGATTTGCACCTTTTCTTTGTCGTTTGTGACAGTAAATGAAGAGTCTTTGGGTTTTGGACCGTTGGTAGACAAAAGAACCAATCTGAAGATGTCACTTTGGGCTCAGGGAAATCATGAGAAGCATTTTTCACAATCTGACATTTTATAAAATAAACGACTAATCAACCGTTAAATAGTAGCTAGTTGCAGCCCCACTTTACGTCAATCAGGTTGTTTACTCATTACAAGGTCGGTAGATGAATCCTAGGCTTTTCCAAATATACATGTGAAAGACACCAAATCTCAAAATTGCTCCCGATCGCTGGGTATGCCTGCGAGGTGTGTGAAAGGGCGAATAAGTGGAAAAACTTCAAGTCCTTCGAATAAAAGTGTCATTTAAATGCACTCTAGCACTTTCTGCACGGGGAAAAATGATCTACTATTACACTTAACTGTGGCTTTGTTCAGGCTACCTGGTAATTTGGAATATTCTCAAGAGAAGTTAGGTAAACTTTATTCAGAGGTGAATTTGAATTGTAAAAGTTATGAATAATAATATTCTGGGCAGCCCACTTCTTTCAGAGTCAGTCAAGTATAATAAAAAACCTCTCAGTTAAATACAATTCAAGACTGCACGGGTTACGGCCTCCAAAATTACCATAAAATTGAAATCAACACCTCTCTAAAAAAGAACATTTATAGCCGTCATGAAATCAGGATTTACTTTGGCAATGTTGCTGTATTATTAGAACATCAGTCTCAGCGTCATGCACTTATAACAACTGGCGATTGAGTGGACATTTCTTTCCAGGCTGCTGCGTTAACGTCAAACACAGAGACGCACAACCAGCTGAAATTATAGTCGATAAGGACAGACGATAATACAGACCCAAACCGCTTTTACGGACCTGAAAAGAAAGGAATCTACGCATTCCGCTAAAGCAGTGGGGTGATATGTTCCTTTACAGCGAGTTTACGATTTGCATAAAAGGCAGAAGACGATGGAGGAGGACATGCACGGCTCGCAGTACTGGTTCTGCAAGGGTTCAGAGGGGATCTTAAGACTTTTTTTACCCTCAGGCATGCATATCTTATCTGAATCGGCCATGAGAAGCGGATGATTATCGATTATTGGTGTGGGCTAAAAAAAAAATGTTTTGCATTCCAATCTGAGCTTGCAGCATGTAGACAGCTGCTCCAATCACAACCAGTTCTACCTGACTAAGTGACAAATGAGTGAAAACACACAGGATGGAATAAGAGCTCTTTTTTTCTTTACTTTAGGAAAAAATGACAGTTGAGCAAAAACAGAAAATGAGTTGATCCAAACCAAATAAAAAAGACAATTCAACCTCTTTAGACAGGACAGTGATGATCAGTTTCAACTCTTCCATTTTTCCAATGCTCTGTCTTTGCAGTAAACTTGAGCCAATCTTTTCAAATGTTCAAAAAGAAAATATTTTCATCTAGATACTCCCTGAAGGCACTGCACAGTAGCAATATTTTTCTCATTGCCCTAGATTCACTCAACGATCAGAATAAAAACACACTTTAAAACACAACCTCAATAAAAGCCAACACACAGTATGTCTCAAGAGCCTTTGCCTACTGAATGTGACTTTTGCATTATGTAGGCTAACAAATGTTTGTCACAGAATATGTTTTAAAAAATAAAAAGTTAAGCGCATTCATACAGTTACGTAACAAGACAACCAAGAAGAAAGCCAATTTTAACCAAGGGGATAATGTTCAGAGTTAAACTGCAGCATGTTGTCAGTGAGCAGCTCCAGCAGTCATTGCAACCAGCGTCCCTGTGACTGACACCCAGGCTCAGTCCTTGTATTCAGTGTACTTCTTGGCCGACCCCTGCACCTTGCTGGCGGGGTACTTCTGTCGGTTTAGGGCCATTTTACGCAGCACCGCTTGGGGAAGGTCGACGCGACACTTCTCGGCGAGCTCCACCAGGTAGATCATCACGTCGCTGAGTTCGTGAGCCAGGTGCTCCCGCTCCGACTCGGTCCAGTCCGGCAGGCCCTCGGCCACCTCCCCGCGCCACTGGAAGAGCTCCGCCACCTCTCCCACCTCACCGACCATGGCCAGCAGCAGGTTCCGGGGCTGGTGGAACTGGTTCCAGTCCCGCTCGTCCGTGAACTCCGCTTGCATCCGCCTGATGTCCTCAATGGTGGGCTCGCTGGTGAAGGTGAACCGCTCGGGTCGCCCGGCTCCACCGTTCTGGAGCTTTGGGTGACATAAAGCCTCGGTTGCCACTCCGTTTACCTCAGGTGAGTGTGACTTCTTAGCAAAAGCGCCGTTGCTGCCGTTTGACGACATCGACGTTGCGTCGCCATTTACTCCACAGGCTTCTTTTCCGTTCGTAGCCATCATCTTGTGTTAAAATAATCACCTGTGCTGCGTGAAAACAACTTCTCGAGGTCTGTCAACAACCTACTCAGCAGTCACCATGAGAAGTCCCGCCAGTTGTCGAAACGGAAATGACGCATCGTATTTAAGAAACCGGAATCCCAACCAAGGCTGGGCTTTGTAGTTTTTAATAAATACCAGCGGCGTGCACGCAGGTATTAAATGTCACGTTAAAAAACTACATTTCCCATGTTCGCTGACACTTTTCAACATGGCTGCCTCCTGTGTAGCAGCAAGTGAGCTGCTACATAATATGAACAAACAAATATCTGTATTTTATCCAAAGGTGTCGTGTGTAGTTAGACGCTTGAGCACATCGAGCTCACGATGCGACGCTCAACCGCAGCCGACAGCACAAAGGTAAGTGAGGCTGATAAAGTGGAGTGGTTTGTGTTACAGTGTCCCTGACATGTCTCCTCTACCGCAGTGTATATATCATTATTACACGATAACGTGTCTTAAATCACAAAATAAGTGGAGGGCGAAGACGTTTTCTCCTACGAGTACAATATTTGTTTGTGTATATGAAGAGACCGCCATTTTCGACTGTTGCCACTCGCTAATTTACTGAAGAAAAGGGAAGTTGTGTTCATTCATTATTATTGTTATTTTTGTCTGTTTAAGTCGTACTTTGGTTAAACGGGTGATTTAAGCAACTCGCAACGAAGATTGAGGCAAAAGTGCTGTTGCTATGGCACTGTTGCTATGGTTACATGAGTATCTCCTTCAAATTGTGTTTCTCCCATTCCAGTGATTTAGTCCTTTACTTTCATAAAGTTCGGGCACTTGCAAAATACAGGGTGTTTTTATTATAAAGAGAAGAACATGAAGCTGTAGACATGGTGATATACTGAAATTTGGACCTTAATATAGATAAAATTAAATAAATAAATAAATAAATGAAATCAGCATCCTTCATTCACCATGAAGCATCCTGGTAGCATCTTTTTTTTTTTTTCGACCCACCCTGCCTTTTACAATCTCACATTTTCCAACCAGGGCTCTTCCTCCAGGCTTTTAAAGCTGTCTGTCTGTATTACCAGCTGGGCAAAGTGGGCTCTCAAAAAATCCCCAGTAGCCAAGGTCACACTCTGAGGCAATGAGCTTTTTTCTTATATGATTGAATGTTTTTCCTCACTCGTATCAAGGGCCCTAAGGACTGAAGATGTCCTTCACTGTACGGATTATAAAGCCCACCGGGGCAATGTGATTGTGAGTTTGGACTACATAGATGAATTGAATATAACTGTGCTCCATATACAATAAACACTGACATGATAAAGGGCCATATAAGTAGGAGCTGTCTTGGGAAAGGGTCTCAATGAGCAAGGGTGTCTATTTTTAGATTGTAATACAGTGCTTAAATGATTATGTATTCCTACATTCATTGTGTATATAGAACTTCACCTTTGCACCGGATGGCAAATATTATAGGCCCAGATTGTATCTAGTATCTGTATTTTTAGAAATCATAATGCAAAAAAAGATGCTTGAACTCATATTTTGGAGGTGATTGCAAAGAAATCTATGTATATCTGCTGATATATCAACATCAGAGTAGTTGACTTTTTTGATATTGGTCTCGGCATGGACCCTCAAAGGTCAAGTATAGGTCAGGTTCTGGTTTAATCAGAGAAACTAATCAAAAGTCCATGTTATTCCAAGAATGTACACATGCACTGAGAGGGTTGATGAACAGCTAATTTGTCTTGTGGGTTAATCGGGGCCATGATCAACATTGCTAGGGTTAATTCCTTTAGACAGCTCCGTCCAGAGCCACACAAGATGTTATACAACAGTGTTAACACACTCCGCAGTACTCCACGAGAAGTAAACAGATCTTCATGTGTAAGATTGGGGAATTTCCGTGGCCTTGACCCCATCCAACCGTCTACAGCAGTGCTTAATTCCAAATTAGATTTAAACTGCAACGTCTAATCACATTAACACAAATTAAGCCCCCACGCCAAACAAGGAGGGCAATGCTACAGGAGACATTGTGTGGAAGCTGTGTCCCAGTTCCGTACTGCAAAGCAAGTTGTGTAATATGCATCTAGTATTTTTGCAGTTAATATACAAGAGGCATAAAAGACAAATCAACAAAAGTTTTATACTAATGTAAAATGATACAAGTGGGCCGTCGGATGTCAAGTGAAGTGAGTGTCACTGGCACATAATAAACTTCACAAAGAGAAAGCAAAATGTCTCTTGAAAGATTTAATTCTTCTCGCTTGCATTTAAAAAATATTTTGAAGCTGTGAGCAGTGCCTCTATTTCCTTTGTGCATTGCATTATGAGATGATGGTGTACATCAAAAGCACAGTCAAAAATCAAGCCTTTTGTAGTCTGCATTCTGACTTTTATCATTATACTTATTTTCCAGTGTGAACACAATACACCCCCTTGACTGCTCACAATTAATATGTAGTGGCGGCTTCTCTTTGAAGTCTCTGTATTTTAATGGACGCCTGTCAGCCAGGCCGAAAGAAGTATTTACCCCCGCCGTGCTACACAGCTACTTTTTTGTCTGATGTTGTTATCCTCAGTCCACCTGTAAAGAAAAAGTTTTTTTTACATTTGTTTCTGTCCTGCTCCTCTCTGCCTCAGTGCTCCCCAGCATCTGATCGGTGTCGTGGGCTTGGAAATCCACGCCCAGATTAACTCCAACACCAAGCTATTCTCCGGCTCATCGGTTCGCTTCTCAGCGCCTCCAAACTCCCTGGTGTCTTTCTTCGATGCATCCTTGCCTGGCACATTACCCGTGAGTGTTGTTTAATACAAACACGTTAAACCTGTTGTGTTTGTGATCGCTTTCTTGTCAGGTAACTTCCCTCTGTCGTGTCCCCAGGTGCTGAACAAACGGTGTGTCGAGGCAGCGGTGATGACGGGACTGGCTCTCAACTGTTCCATAAACAGGAAGTCGCTTTTCGACAGGAAACACTACTTCTACGCTGACCTCCCTGTGAGTTTTTTTCGCTCCCTGTCTCCTGCTAATAGGTGGGAGATTGATAGCGCAGGCATTAGCAGGGGGAACCTTATCGGACAAACAGCAGCGTAGTTGTCCTGAACATCACGCAGTATCATTGCTTCTGCTCTGATATAACCCGTCCTCCTCTGCCTCCGGCTTCTCCATCACCAACATTCCCTGTGAACTCTCCCCGCCGTGAGCTCTAATTGAAATAGTGAGCAAGTCTTGCTGAAGCAGCAAAAGTGCTATTTGCCACACGTACAGACGAATGACACCGAAAACTGTTGGAAGAAAATGGCCGGTATTTTTTCTCACTTACCAGCTCATTTCCTCCAGTGCAGTCCTATTTTTTTACATTATCCACAGGTCATTTCCTCCTCCATTCCTCTGCTGATAATTTGGGCATAGCTTTTCTTTTTATTCTCATAATTTTTGGTCATTATTTGAGTCATAAAACCCCAGGTAGTGCCGTCTATCTGAACAATTCTGGGTGTGATGTGTTTGATTATGAACTGTCTGCGCTAATGATAAGATATGAAAATTAAATATTTAATTGAAAAGAACAATTTTGTAAGCTTAAATGACTCTGATCTTGAGTAGTTAACCATAATGGACTTCACTTGGATACCAGCCATTCTGTTAGAGTGGGTGGAAACTGGAAACTCCTCATTTAGTTACTCTTAAGTACACTCTTGTAAAGCAGTATTGATTAATTTATTTGTACAATTTGGCCACTTGCAGGGGAAGCAGAACATCTGGCAGACACTGAGCAATATTAGCATTAATCTGCTAAGTCAAGTCTAATAGCACGTCTAGTAGTCACTCTCCTTTTCGCTTTGTTTTTGTCTCCACCCAAGGCTGAGGGAGATGTCTAGCTCTTTAGCTGTTACATGCTGTACTGGGTTCCACAGGTAGACGCTAGATCTTTCTGTCTGCTGTTTCGTGCAGGGTATTGAGCATGGAGTGGTTTTTTCAGAGTGTTCTCCACTGGAACTAACCTCCGCCTATGGCTGGAAATGACGGTGATGAGAGCTATGAGAGTCAACCAAAACAGTAATGATGTAGACCGTAAAACAATGAGCTAAAAGACGCTAAAACACTCATTGGAGCTGAAGCTCAACTGGAGCTTGCAATAATTCACCTCGCTTTCACCAGCTTCACATTAAAATGTTTTGACCTGCTGATGATAAAGAGAATTGATTAGTGCAGCTTTAACGTTTTTATTAAATCAGATTATCCCAAACTGTAGCAGTGTTGTTTACTTGCATTGAATTGTGGGCGGACATCCGGCTAAGGAGATATTGGAGGCAGATATCCACAGCGAGGGACAAAGAACGCAGTATTTTGAAAGTGGACATCTGTGCAAATATCAGATTTTTATGAACTTGGAAAGGAAGCACGAACTGGACAGATCTGCCTCACAATTACTCACTGCATTATCTGTTTTCATCTGAAGCTAACGTCTGCAACCATAAAGAATAACTGTTCCAGCAGGCCCGGCTAATCTGCCAAGAATTGAGGAGGCGCTGTCACATGTGTGCAGCAGGGTCATGTTTGTGGTGTTTGCCACATTCAGTAAGTGGAGCTGCTATGTGAAAATAATATTTCTGTAGATTACAGCACTTATGTAATGCACTGCGGATAGATTTTATGTTGTTGTTTATGTAATGTTTATGTACTGAGGTGGGTCACACAGATATGGGTATTGGAAAGATGCAGCTTTTATATCTTAGACTATTGTAGTCTTATTTTGAGAGAAACCTTAATAATAAGGGAATTTGAATGATGACAAAGTAGCCGTGTGCAGTCATATAGAAAATTAAGGATGCCGCACATCGGGATGCATCGAGAACCATCAAATTGTAATCGAGTAGTCGAGAAATTGTAAACCCTTTCTCAAGTCTGTCTGAATAGCACCACCGGCAAAACAGGCCTGTCGTTAAAAGAGCTCTTCAGCTCGCTAAAACATCGTGCACTGGATGATTATCATTTTGCTTCAGACAGGCTTCCTACCCATTCTTTGCTCCATGATCACTTCTTCCAAGTCAGGGCTCTAACCAATAACGGATCCTGCCTTTTTGATCATTTTATTGATCTTGTATCTGTCCTCTGAGCTTCAGTTGAACACCCAATAAACAACCGAATGAAATGGGGGCTTAAATGATCACAAATCTGCAGCTTCCCTCTGTTTTTACAGAAGGTTTATAGTGAGTTTCAGCTTCCTGTTAAAGCTGTCTGGCCCACAACCTTACTGTTTTTGTCTCTCATAGGGTCCTTTTGGGATGCGGCAGGCGTGTGTTTTATTTAGTGAAGGGCTCCAAATACCCACTTTATTCTGCCTCTTCAGCACCAAACAGCAGACAGTTACCGACGAGCTGTTGAACATATTGGAGCAGCTAAAAAAGACAGATTGTTTATCACGTAGAGAGACCAAAAACAGAGCTAAATGAGAGTGAATATTGGACTTACTTTCATCAGGTGGCCAGAAACACAATTCCAAACGAATGTTGCTCTGTACCTGCGGGATGTTGAATTTTTCAGCTGCCCCCCCAAGTGGCAAACGTGTTTTTATTGCAGCTGTAAATTCCTCCTATTGCAGGTTTTCATAATTACTTCTGTTAATTAGATAATCAGTGAAGTAGATCAGACATGTTTACCGACGAGGAATGAGGTTATCCGTAGTTTGGTAAAGATAGTGCTGGAGGTATTTGAATATTAAAAAAAACTTTTTAACACTGATGTTTCCATTTAACAGTCCAAGTGATGTTCATTTTGCTCTCTGTAATGGAGTGCTCGCATGGCAAGGTTTCACCACCCCTCAGAGCCCCGGGGTAATTTTACTGCCATTATGAGTGACATTTTAAAGCTTAGATGAAAATGTCATGGGAACTCTGCGGTGACTTGACCCCACAGAGACCTCCTCTCATAAATCTAGAAATTCTCATAAAGTAAGGCGATTTTTAAACTTTTTTTAAAGTCGCTCTTTCCTGTGGTAGGATATTCTGCTTATACAGCTTTGGGCAAGGTAATGAGGAGGATAATTATGTGGCGAAGAACTAAAGAGACATATTTTCTTCTTCCTTTTGTTGTATTTCACAGAAACTGGCTTGAAAATAGAGGACCCTCATTAAGAAGCAAGCAGTACACTGAAAAAGAGCTTGAGCTGGCATTTTTATTGCACTATATTGACCAGACCATTATACATTTTGATTGCACTGAAATCTATTATGCGTTTCTGATTAGTTTCTGCTTTTCTAACTTGACTTCATTGTGAAAAATGTAACCGATAAGGGTTGATGGAGCGCAACGGCTTCCTGTCGATCTTCACAGATAGAGTTTTGTCCCATTTAATATTTCACAGACTTATCACACAGTTGCAGCAGCACATATTTTAATCGCCATGGCAGGGGGGATACATTATCTCCCCAAGAAAAGTCCATACATCTTGAAAATTCCAGCGAAATCCCCTCCAGAAGCGCTGGATTTATTGCCGGGTTCCTCTTGCTCCATTGTGTGTTTACCAGAGATTGCATCACCTCCTTTTGGAACAATTCTCAACAGTTGACACACACAGCAGGGGCGATAATGCCCGATTTACAGTTTTTATTTCTCTGCAAGATTTCCCAAGAAAATCTTGCCAGCAGGTTGAGCCTGAGCCTTTACTTGTCTTTTAAATTAACTGCACAGTACCTGCTGTTGCCTTGTTTAGAATTATTTCCTTTGCATTAATCTCGTCAGCTGCTCAAAAAAGAGTGATCTGTCCCAGTATGATAGTTGGAGTCACAGTGGCTTCAATTATGCAGACGATGGGACATTTCTCACATTCGACCCAAAGTCTGACTTTAATCTATGCTCATAAAACCAAACAAGTAGCAGGACCGAGGGAGATATTATCCCGCCCTTGAAGAATACATTTGTAAATTGCGTTGTACATTATTGATATGTTCCACTAGAAGTCCCTGATTGCATTTTGTAAAACACCACAGTTGCTCATTAAATGATTAATGCCGCTGCCCAACGAGCGTTCCCTTCTTCCAGTTGAAATCGCAGGGAAAGACACATGCATAAAGTTTTTAACAGCCTCTTAATAAAACGCAGCTCCACACCAGCATACTGTCAAAAAAAAAACAACAAATAACGACAATTTCCTTGAGATATTAAGCCTCCAAATAAACGAACGTGGCCTGGCTGTTGAAGCTTTGACATGTGTTTAATGAGAGCAATGAGTGTTTGTTGGTCGCTGAGAGGAACACCAGTGTGCGGGCATGAGTAATGAGATGACCGACCGGTTTGTTTAGCGACTTTAAAATGAGTCAGGAAATGACTCGGTGGCTCACGACACGGAAATTAGTTTTGAGCGTGTGTGTGCGCGCGTGTATAGTATGTGAGCTGGCACGCATCCGTATCTTTGGATGTGAAAATGGGAGGAGAAGGAGTCGCAGGAAGTGTTCGGAGCATCACTGCTCATTAGGGCTCAATCTGCTGTCGGAGTGTAAAGTGGGGGAATCTTAATGTGGCTACCAGGAAATCTTATTAACAACAGACTCTCCTCGTCCTTCGTTATGCAGGAACAGTTGTTGATTTATTATGCAGGCAATGCTAATAGGCTACACTAATAGAGACGCTCCCTAATTTTTCACAAAATCCAGCAAATTTAAAGATTTAAAGAACAGAAATCGAACAATAAAATCTCCAATAATGTGTCACTTTTTTTCCCCCTCATTTGATGGAGCTGTGGAGGTGATTGATTGTGTCGATCAGCCACATTGTACAGAGAGCCAATGACTAACAGCCCCTCTCCCACGGCCTCACTCTCTTTAGCATAAGTATGATTAATGTGTAGGTCCTGTGATGGGGTTGCCATAGTAACGAGGGAGATTAACACCAGGGGGGCAGCACGGATTCTTTCAGGAATATAAGAGCAGGTGAAATATTTATTATTCTCCTGCTTTTGTGAGTGGGGACCACGATAGAAATTTTTAATGATCGCCCGCCAATCAGCTGCCACTGCGTTTTTTTTGTTTGTTTTTTTTAATCTCACTGACTGTAACACTCAGCACTGACTCGAGGAAACGGTAATCTCGCTGCCATAATTTGATGGGTTTTCTGCCCACGAAGGAGGGAATCTTTCCACTCATCCACCTAAATTTCGACCATGATTGCATTTGCTCCTTTTCCACCAGGGCGGTTCTGGTGCTGGTTTCGGAGCCAGTGCCTTCTCTGGAACCGGTTCTTTGTGTTTCAGCTGCCAAAGAACCGGTTCCAGAGCAGCACCAAAGTTTCAACATACTAATTTGCAGAAACTACTAAACTACTTTATTCTGGTGATTGTGTTGCCACCCCATGCCTAGTAAACATCCAGACAACCAGCCAGTTAACATTAACAGTTAACACTAATGTATTTTGCATTGGACATACATATCAGAAGCCAACATTAGAAAGGTTTTCAAGCCAAACTGGACCCTTTATATCCATAAAGATTTACCCCCAGCTTTATTTACAGAGTGAACTAGGAGGATATCAGTTAGCAAAAGACTCTTGTATTCTATGAGAGACGTAAAAGATGGTCTTGTACACATTATTCCCGAGTGGTGTAATAGTTTGAATTTTTAATCATGCGTACGAGTGCAGCCACCTTAAATGTTCGCTACAAGGAAGTTATTTCATGTGGGATTAGGTCTGTGCAAATAGCTCACATTTTGTTTTGTTTGTGCTTTTAATGTGTCTTTATGTTCTGTACCGCAAATTGCCTCTCAGAGGACGTTAAAGTTCTTCTAAGTTGACGTGCTGTTCTCCACATTGACTCGGCATAGCTTACATTAACACAGCCGCCAAACATTCTGGTTGTGGGTCCTTTTTTATTTAATCAATCTCTCTGCTCAGAGTTTTTTCTTCATATCAGGCTGATGTGGGATTTTTTTGGGGGGGTTTTTTTTTCAGGCGGGATACCAGATCACTCAGCTGCGGCGGCCCATCGCGGTAGACGGCGTGCTGAATTACAGCCTACTGGGAGGAAAAAAGAGGAACCAGGTGATCAGAAAAACTGTCTGCATCAAGCAGATTCAGCTGGAGCAGGACAGCGGCAAGAGCCTCCACGATGACGTCCGCAGCCAGACGCTCATAGACCTCAACAGAGCAGGTAATTACTGAAAGCGTTAGGATAAGTCTGTGGGTATTTCATATTTTCTCAGTGAAGGCCATAAATTGATAATACCAGTATGTCCTCTGTGTAGCCACAGCCTCATGTGGCTTAACCCTCTGTGCCACAGGCCGTCATTGTTATCCAAAAAGATACTCAAAACACATCAATGAGCCACACCTTTGCACTGGATGACATGCTCATTTATCACTTTGTACATGGGCTTTGTAGTTTATTTTTGAGTCAACCCCCCTGCGGCTGAAAATGGAGCCCAATAACTCCACTTCATTACTACATTTACTACTGTTTGAGTTCTCTATAAAGTAGAGTGCCCAGGTTATTTTTTTAAGGAAATTAAACTTGAACTATAAAACTAGAGTGGCACTCAGTAGAGCACTTACCTCAACAGTTTCCTTTAATTCAATCAAACCGAATCTTAGATCGAACTCAATAGTACTGTATCACTCTAAATTCAAACCACCCATAACCGCGTAAAAATGATTTAAGATCGGCAGATCTGTAATAGCCAGCCACTAGGAAAATTAAAAAAGATGACCCTCTGTTAAAACATATTTAAATTTGTTAGATCTGGACTTTTATTAGAATCTGCATCAGTTAATACTTTCTAATATATAACAGCCAAATGCCCTACCTTGCAATGTTTAAAAAAGTGAGAAAAAATGTCCTGGGTCTGTTAACAGGCTTTATTCTGGGCTGAGACCCATCGTCTATCCAAGTTTCGTTGAAATCAGCTCAATAGCTTTTGTGTAATCCTTTTGACAATCCAAAAAAAAAAAACAACGGATACGGGTTGAGACATAATCTCGTTCGCATAGGTAAAAAAAAAAATGTTTGAGTAGTTTTTCTAAGTAAAAAGTAAAGTAAATTTTCTCTGATTGCAGCTTCTTAATCCATTAAAACTAAACGAAACATTTGTATACACCTTGAAGACCAGGCGATTAGTTTATGTCATTGTGCCTTTAGAGTCTGAGCGTGATTTGGATGATATTGTCACTTTCAAGACATGTGACAAAATGTATTGTGTTACATTATTGAACATTAGAGCGAAGGCAACAATTTCCTTTTTAAAGCCAATGTCTTAAGCTCGTAAATGTTTTTTTTTATTTCAAATTTCTATCTGCTCCAGAGGCTGAGAAATTAATGTTTTAGTGAATGTTGATGATAAAAAGAAGTTTTTCAGAAAACTCTCAGGTTTTTGGAGGCGATTTCAAACGATGCCTTCGCCTTTAGAATTCATTTTTAATGTGCTCCCCAGGTCATAATGATTAGAATGTGAATATTGTCTGGTTTCTTTATTTGTCTATCACAGTAAAATTAATATCTTTTGAAAATGATGGGAGAAACAACACATTTGAGGACATCGTCTTGTGCTTTGAGGAACAGTGTTTGAGATTTTTCACCCATTTTCTGACATTTTAAAGACTAAAGTTTATCTGTTAAATAAAAATTAATAAAAGATCATTCGGTGCAGCCCTAGTTTGAACAAATGGGCTTAGTGCTGAGTGCCATAGACAGTAGGCGAGACGGAAATGTTTTGAGCGATGTACTAACACATGAAATTTGTTGACAATAAGTAAAAACATTTTAATCTGGAAGAAAAAATGTCGGACAGACACTATTGCGTGGATTTAAAAGTGCTCAACAAAGCGAGAGCTGTTGGGGTTTGTCACAGAGCACCATGGGATGGATACCTCAGAGATGTACAACACAGCTGTCTTCACATGCGTCAGGTGTAGGTCTAATGGAGCTGGTGATGGAGCCAGAAATGAGCTGTGGAGAGGAGGCTGCTGCAGCTGTCAGAGAGCTTCAGCTCATCCTACAAGCCCTGGGCACCTGTCAAGGCAACATGTCTGGTATGGAAATCACTCTCTGTCTCTCTGCCTTCCTCCCTCTTATTTTTTTCTGAGCTGTCATACCGCTAAACCCAAACTCCTTTCCCACTGAGTGTGCTTCTCCTCCGTCTCCCTCCACAGAGGGCCAGCTGAGAGTAGATGCCAACGTGTCCGTCCACAGACCGGGCGAGCCGCTAGGCACCAGGACAGAGGTGAAGAACATTAACAGCGCCCGATACCTGGCCAGGGCTATAGGTAAGCACCTTTTTAAAAGGTTTGAAACCTAAAAGAAGTGTAGCTGGAGTCTCAACTGGCTGCATGATTGCCCATGCACGCAGAAAAGTAAAGACCGTTTTATGAGTCGACATTTGCACGCTCTGTCACCCTGGAGGAATTACATAGAGTTTGTCTGTGTGGAATAATATGTGTTCTGCAAGTTGATGGCAAAAGCAAAGAAAAAAAGTACATCTACTCAAATACTGTACTTAAAGGAAAAGTTTGGCATTTTGACAGCAGACACCCAACTGAGCTTAGCAAAAAAATGGAAACGGGGGAAAACAGCTAGCCTAGCTGTTCTACAGTTAAAAAAATCTGCCTACCAACACCTCTAGAGTGAAGAAAAAGAATTGTGGAGTAAAAACAACATTTTACTGTTTTGCGGGTCGTTACGTCCAAGGCTACGTCTTGATCAGGTCCGAACTGGGCTCGAGTGAGTCTCGTCTTGTTGCTTGGAAACGGGTCCTAGCTAAGACTTTTTCTGAATCTGCAGCTTATTTTGAATTCACTTTCATATTTCCATTTCGTGCTATTTATACTAACACACTGTAATTCGGAGGGACAAATTTTTTGCTCCAATGCTTTAGTTAAATGTTATTTGGCGGATTGCATGAGATTTTACATACAAAACATATGATGAGATTATAACATATGATGTGTTGTTATAGATTAAACCATTGGTTCTCAGCCTGGGGGATGCTCGTGAGTTCAGACTGGACACAGAAAAAAAAACCTCCTTTTTTTAATTTCTCACTTTCTGAATGACTCAAAGATTGAGAACCACAACGACCCAACAGTATGAACTGTAAAATAGTTCAAATTAAGTCTGTATGTCTTGAGCAACTAAATCTAAATTGCCACATGGACATTAAGGCAAATGAAAAATCCAATGATATACATCTCTGATATGTCAGGTGTAAGAAAAACTTTTATTTCCTTTATAAAAGAATTGAATTTGTTTTGGTTTTGTTGTTTTAAATGAAAACAAGATAGCTATATTTATGAAGAGACATTAAGACAGGAAGCTTAGTTAATATTGACAGTAACTTGTGAAGCAATACGTCTGGGACTGACAACCAGTCACAAACAATTAACTGTGTGATAGGAGCTGAATTGGCCTCTGGCAGCTGCTCACTTGAAAAAAGCATAGATTTAAAGTCGAGTCTGACTTCACTGACTGTTGATGGAGCTGCTCTTAAATAGCTGACAAAGAGTCACTGCCAGAAAATTTCAGCTCTTCACATGCAGGATTTTAAGTACGCTTGGACGTGGTGCGGCGCTGTGCTTGAATTATTTATCAATAAAGTTGTATCACATTCACTCTGCTGCGGAATTGGTATTTAAAAGTCATGGAGAAAAACATCGTTTATCACAGTTATAATGTGGCAGCAGCAGTCAGAGACCTGAGGATTGCCAGTACATCACAGCAGATGTTTGGTATTTACCACAAAATGTCATTTGTGCATTCCAGTGTTTGTGAATAAAAATGTCCGTGTTTGCGTACATGTTCTCCCTTACATCACCAGACTACGAGATCCAGAGACAGATCGATGTCCTGCAGAGAGGGGGGACGGTGCAAAACGAGACCCGGACGTACGATTCCAAATCGGGGTAAGAAGATGAAAGAGCAGGGCCACGATTGCCAAGCCTGAGCCACTGCGGCCCCCTCTGACTGGGATCTGTGCCTGGTTCATTAGTCCTGAGCTTTTGCTGAGGAAGAACCATCATGGTAATCATGATGAATAGAGCCATTTGGATGCCGCCGTCATCCAGTGTTATCTGTGAGCTATGTGCTACTCACAGGCTTATGAGCTCTCAGAATGAGCCAGCTCGCACACAGCTGAGGCCTTGATCATCTTCTGGTGCTCTGCCTCATTCCCATGAGGCCGTGTCCAAGGTACACGGTGAAGTGTGTTTAACAGAGTGTGCCGGCCTGTGATTGGCTCCTTGTTTGTTTTTTTTTACTTGTTACTGTGAAGGTGGCTTGAGGTTTAACTTCACCGGTTTGACTGGAAGGCATCAGCACTCACATGTTCCCAGTCTTTTTTTTTTTTTTTTATCGCAATGTGCTTTTTCATCTCTGTTTATTTTAGTTTTCTTGCAAAGCACCACTACACAGTCATTATTTTCTGAGGTCAGGTGCAGGGTTTGTGGAAAGTGTTGAAAGTGTAGAAAGTGCAGACTTTTAAAGGTGCAGTATGTAAGAATTGTATTTAAAAACATTTAAAAATTGCCTTAAATTATCAACAGAATGTGAAAGAATAACCAGCAACTCCCCCCGTCCTCCAAGCTCCCAGTCTGCCAGCTGCACAGCTAACTGAGCTAACTAGCTATTGGCAGCAGATACAGCTGGCCGCAGTTAGCTGTTGCTTTATTTATTTCAAGTATGAATTCGACAAGTGGCCAATTCTTACATATTGCACCTCTAACAGGAATCTCATTATCATGAATTCTTTAGGCCATGAAAATCGTGAGGTATAATAATCTGATATGACAGCCCGACCCCAGTCACTACCAAAATATTGTTAATTTCCGATGTGTGCTTCTTTTCCCACAGGGAGACGATTCCCATGAGGGACAAAGAGGGTCTTCAGGACTACAGGTGAGTGTGACTGTGTGGGTTCTCTACATATCTCTGCTCGTTTCGGTCCCGGGTGCTTGTGCTTATTGACGTGCAGCTACGATATCAGGAGGTGCTCTTGTCCTCAGTGAGGACTGAAAGAGGATGAGAGCCTCTTGAGTGGCAGGTAGATAGAAGGGAAATAAACACGCATCACTCAAGGTATCTGATTTTTAGGGGGGGGGGAATGATAGATGGGCAGGTTTAAGACTGATGGAGTCAAATGATTAGGGGAGTAAGTGAAATGTGACAAGTGTGGTGTCAAGAGGACTATTAGTATCCCAACCAAAGCCAAACCTCTCCTCTCCGAGCTTATCTGTACTGCTGATAAAGCATTCTCCCTCCTCCCTCCCTTTCTTTCAGGTTTATGCCGGAGCCCAACCTGCCCCCTCTGATTGTGTATGAGGATAACGCATCACTTCCCACTGGCATTGAAGCGTGCCAGGCGGTGGTGGTGCAGAAGATAAGGGAAGGGCTGCCAGAGCTACCCAGTGTCAAAAGAGACAGGCTGGTGCAAACGTACGGCATCCTGCCCGAGCACAGCTTCACTCTGGTGGTGAGTTTATAAGTGGGTGAGAGCAACCGGTGAGACAGTCGATTCCCTCACTAAATCTCCTTCCTGCATCTTTTATTTTAATTGCCGCCCCAACAAGTCCGAGCGGAGTCAGCTTGGATGAAGTCCTGCTTGAATCCTAGAGGCAGCTGTGCACTGCTGGACTCTGCTTGATCCTAATTAGATAACATGCACGTGAAGTGATTGAGAGCATTCTTGTTGCAGAACGAGGACGGCCTGGTCGAGTACTTCGAGGCGGTGCTGAGGGCGACCAAGAAGGAGCCGAGGAAGGTGATTGGCTGGGTGACAAACGAGCTGTTGGGTCACCTCAAACTGCACGACGTGAGTGTGAGCCAGAGGTGAGACATGGACACATCCCAGCATGTCGCTTGTACAGTATTCAAATAATGCCATCATAGCATCTGAGTGCTGCCAGTGATCAGGTCTTAGAATTCAGGGCTCCTCTGAGGTCCCTTGCGATTGGCTTGTTACACATTTTGAATGCAGGAGGTAGAACAGAACACGAAGATGCTTTGTCGAGGCTGCCTTCAGCTTTCGAGTCAGGAGGTCACGGGTTACGTTTTCTGAACTCACTCCAACTGCTGCTTTTTTTTCCTCCTTGCAAAAAACTGAATCCTCATGTGATAAATGAAGCGATGTGAAGAGGAAAGGTTAAAAAAATAAAGGTCAAACTGTTCACTTCAAGTAGCTTAGAGGTTACAACCCTGACCATGGACCACAATGCCCAGAGTACAGGTCCGACCTTTCTCACCCATCTCTCTCGCTCTCTCTCC
Organism: Sparus aurata; assembly: GCF_900880675.1. Taxonomy (NCBI): domain Eukaryota; kingdom Metazoa; phylum Chordata; class Actinopteri; order Spariformes; family Sparidae; genus Sparus; species Sparus aurata. Next base: position 13,310,498 of record NC_044187.1, read on the forward strand.
TTCTATCCTGCCATCTTTCCTCCGTCTGCAACGATGTCATAAAAAAGCCACTCAAAAAATTGCATTTAAGGAAAAACTCCCTCTCACTCTCCAGATTTGGTCTGCGTCAGTCAAGCCTTCTCTTTATTATAAGGTGTCACAAGGCAATGCTTCAAGTATTCGTGTGTAAAAACTGTGATTTCATGTCACCCAAAAGTGATTTTATCACATCTGGTATCAGACATTCAGCTCCACATCATGTAACTCGAGACCAGAACTTCAGTCTCAGACACTTCAAGAAATTGAGTAGTTAAAGCAGATGGTTATACAGATAGATTTGGCAAACACGGCTCTGCTCTTTGAGGGAGCTTTCATAAAATCCTAGCAGCAAGAAGGGTTTCTGCAGGGAGAGCTAATCCCCTCCTGATAAACATGAACAGTAGATCTCAGTTAAATGTCCTACAAAGTAGTTTTCAACTGGTTATGAAACGCTCTCAGTTTAATACCGATGCCTATATGTGACCTACATACTGTAAGCAAACAAGGCGATGAGTGAGACGAGTGGCTCTTTCGATATAGTTTGTATAAAACTTCCTAATTCCGGTCAAATGGATCTGATTCAAATGAAAACAATGCTGAGGATGAATGCGTGTGTAGGGAGCTGAACTGTACAAAAGCTAACAAAAAGAACAACTACTAGCAGATAAACTGATAAACAAAAGACCATAAAAGCATACACACTGGATCATTTACACAGTGTTATCACACGTGTATTAAGGACACAATATAAGTATTTAATTGTTAAATATCAAGGTTTCCATCAGTATATTGCAAAAACCCTATTTTGAAACAAATGCAGGTGGAAACACTTCCGCTTTTGTCCGTAGGGGGCGCGGGAATCAACACAAAATGCTTAAAATCAACAATTCAGCACATAAGGACTGCACTGAGGTGGTGGAGGGAGTTCTGGCAGCAAACAGCACTGGCATATGTGCATGGTTATAAGAAGAGCGGAGTTGCAGTCGGACCAAATTTCGCCAGACGAGATGTATTCATGTGGGGCGACCATGAGCAGAGGAGGCAGGAAATGGCTTGTGTAGGCTTGTAAACAAGAACGACAGGAGCTAGGCTAACAACAGCCGTCCAGAGAAGTCACAAATGAACTTTAATGGTCCACCCGAATGAACAGTTCGCTTCATGCATCTTTTTAAATGCGCAGCAGTCGTATCTAATCAATCTAATTTTGGGAGTTGCTGCTCATTCCCACCCTTGACACACATTAACATACCCAAACCTTCAGTTGTTCTTGGCTCAACAGGAAATGCCTCTAAAAACCGGAGTTATTGAACTACTCGCTCTCTATTCCCCCAAGAAGGTTTGCACTGAATTAAATAGCATTTAGCCACAAAAAGAAGAGATAAAGTCTCTGCTTTACGGGGCTCGGAATAATGTTCCAATAATCGGGCTACAATTTCTGTTAGAAAAATGACAGCGAATCAGCTTCGGTAAGATAAAACAAGCCTGTTTCAACCAATTTACACTGAGCTAGTTCGGTTTGATTGAGGATCAAAGGATGATTAGATTCTAAGCGTTCACAAACACTGATTGGAGCGTCACATACTGTACAACAATGACATGTGTGACATCATAAATCACCCGATGTTCTCTGATGCTTTGTGTCTGGTGATGAGAAAACACCTGCGACAGACTGACAGGCTGCCAGGGAAGAGCCTGTTTTGACAAATCCAATTACATTAGCGAGATCATTACTTTTTTGGGGGAAGAAGTTGTTGTCTTGATCTCTCTCCGGCTGAAGGCCTGTCAGCTGGAGCATGTTGCGTTTTGTAAATGTTCCAAAAATTTTTTAAATTGATGTCTTTTATTTGAATATTTGGATACAAAGAGAAGTTATCCACAGTGCCTTTGACGCTTGTGCTTCAAAAAAAAAGGAGAAGATGCCTGCGTAGTCTCCCACTGTTTCTGTTTACAGCATCCTATGACGCTAATTTAAACTCATTTCTGTAGTGTCAATTTTCTTAAACGGACAATTATCAGTGACAAACACACGAGGATGGTCATCTGAGTTTGTCGAGCTCTCACGACTTTAGCAACTTCACTCCAGCTCATCGAGTCCACTCACATTATTCCGAGTAGTTAATTCGAGTGAGTAATTTTCGCTATTGTTCGGCTCTGAAAAATATGATAATTTCTTAGAATAAAAAAAAAATCTCTGAGTCATTACAGAGCACATGAAATTGAAACGAGTAATGAGTCGACTTCAATGCACATGCTGTGAGCTTTTCACTTTATCTGCCATTCCCAGATGGTCGTGACGCCACTTGTGCGCGAGTAAACCACAAAGTAGCTGGTGTTTTTTATTTATGCGCAGTGTTGCATTCTCTTTGTTTTTTCCTTAACTCTCATCCTTTCAAGATAAGAAAGTTAGAAACTCCTATAGTGTATACCCGGGTGTGTCGTTACATAGAGAATGAAATGACGTTTTGGGCCTAAAAATGAAATGTTATGAGGAGTCTTAACAAAGATGTGTGAGTCAGTATGATGACAATCTACTGCTATATATTCATTTAGCCCCTCTCACTCAAGTAGAATAGGAAATTGGGAAGAATATTTGGTCAGGGAGCCGGAGAGGTGAAACTCTGGACGTGTCACCAAGGGCTCATTCGGGCGCTTCCACCAGCTGAGATGAGTCGCTCTTCTGGGGCTTGTTGCCGGGTGTGCTGGCAGCTGCCTCGACTCACTGCAAGTGCGGTGGCTGATTTGTGGCAGGATGGTGACACGATGGCAGGCAGACATTTAGAAAATTGAAAACAAATATAATGAGGGTTTTCTACTTCAGTGGTTTCCCAGTGTTTAATGTCTGACACGCAGCCAGACAAGCTCAGAAGCTACCCCCACTCACCGGCACCGCTCAAATATGTCCTTATCAGGGGATTATGAACCGGATGTTATTATTTCAACTATATATGTGTGGGTACTGTTGCACTGTTTATTCATTACTTTTAGCAAACTAGTTTAACTTTAGGTCACACTTTTTAACTGTTTATTCAGTACTTTTAGCAAACTAGTTCAACTGTTCTTTTAGTTTCTTTAAGCTAACTATTTCGACTTTAGCTAACTATTTATTTAGTACATTTCACTAGTTTATTCACTACATATTTTTGTGTTTTTAGTACTTTTTATTCTGTTTGCTTCTTTTGGCTAACTAATTTAACTTTAGCTTACAATTTCAAGTGTGTATTTAGTACTTTTAGGACACTATTACTGTTTCAGTTAACTATTTGAACTGTTTATTGAGTGCATCATTTAGTACTGTTTGGTACTTTCTATTTGGTTGGCTTCTTTTGGCTAACTATTACAACTTTAGCTAACAATTTTAACTGTATTCAATCCTTTAAACTAACTATTTCAGCTTTAGCGTAACTATTACAACTTTAGCTAACAATTGTAACTGTGAATTCTTGCTTTAAGCTACTTTGTATACATTTTAGCTAAAACAAATTCCTGTTTATTCAGTACTTTAAGCTAACTATCTCAACTGTTTAGCCTACCAAACAGTTACAGTAGTGAGCCAAAAGTGCTGAACAGGTAAAATTGAAATAATTAGCTAAAAGTATTACATTTGGAGTTGAAATAGTGTATGTTAACTGTCAAATAATGATTTCAACTGTTTGTTGATCACTTTCAGCTAACTGTATAAAAATGTATTAATTACTTTTAGCTAACTGTACTTTCAGCTTACTGTTTAAGCTGAAGTGTTATCGTTACTTTAACTTACTATTTCAATTATTATTATTTTTTACTAAAAATATGTATCATACCAACTAGAAATCCAACTTGCCATTTATTTTCCTCCTTAACACAAATATGTGGATGTATTTTCCATCAAATTTCCAATTAACTGAGCCTCCAAGCAACCTCTCATGTTCCCCTTCAGGTCCAAGTACACCACCGTGTTTGACACACAAACCGTCCACCACGCAGAGCTGTGTTTGTAAAGATGGATACTTTTCATCTATTTTTCCCAGCGTCTTTTGAAAATAATTTACTTTGAGACGGACTGTCTGGCCTGCAGTGCACTGAATGGAACTGTGTCTATACTTAATATATTCTAACAGGCTTTTTGATTCAGTTTGTCTGATAGCCCGGGGAATCAACAACAAGTCATCGGCAAGACAAACACATTTAGTCAAATCACAAATGTCGATGGACTCCTTCCTTTCAGTCTGATGTTTCCGCTGTCTCTCTCCCATCCTCCATTCCTTCCTTCATGTAAATCACATATTCTTTCAGGACACCTAATAAACTGTCATTACTTTTCATTCAGCCCGATCTCCCCTCCTGCCCTGGCTGAGCTGCTGGAGCTCCAGGAAACAGGACACATCTCCTCCTCGGTTGCCAAGCAGGTCAGCGAGCAGCACAGACCGCGCAATTAACCCCTTCAGTCTGTCACTCAATACAAACACCCCAGGTAAGGATTGTTTGCATTCTCACCTGTGTCTCCTCTCCGCTCTAAGGTGTTCCAGGAGATGTGGAGGTCATCGGGCAAGACGGCCCCACAGATCATCCAGGAGCAGGACTTGGGCCTCGTTAGTGACGCTGCACAGCTGCACAGCATCTGCCAGAAGGTGGTGGACTCGCACCCCGATGAGGTGAGGGCTCAGATTTTACATTCTTACTCATAATTACATTGTTTTGTTTTGTTTGTATGAGAGGTTTTTGTGTTTTCTCTTTAGGTCCAGGCCATCAGAAATGGAAACAAGAAAGTTCTAAACAAGCTGATGGGGCTGGTTCAAAAGGAGACCAAAGGGCGGGCCGACCCGGTTTCGGTGAGGGCAATTTTAAAAGAGCTGACTTCATGAAGGTTGGACTTTTTTTAATCACAGATCCACAGTCAAATCGTGGCATGTGTGACCTTCATGAAAGACAAAACGATGGAGATCTGTATGAAAATGCAGATACGCAGAGCAATCATGTCCACCAGATCTTCTGAGTTCATTTAACTGATGAAAGTCAAGCTTAAAATGAAGCTTCCATCCTTAGTTCATGAGAGGATGACATTTTTGTAAATACTGAGCAGAAAGCCGTCATTGTCTTCTGCATTTATGTACATGAAATATGTATTTAAAACAAAATAAATCTTTTCAGATGAATACTCTGTGTAATCAGTTTATTGTGTCAGGGGAAATACGCGTCCGTGAATCCCAAAATACTGTAAATAGGTTTCCATTTGATTAAAATCTGCTTGTGAGTCAACACTTAATTCGATTTACATTTCAGTGGTCCTGTTAGGAAATAAATCCGACTGATTCGAGAACGATTCCTCAAAGCCGTCCTACGTATAATTCAGTATAACCCTCTCAGTAGGACTTGATGTAGCAGTGTCCACCGCCCTTATTGGACTTGATAGTCACTTGTGAGGCCTGAAAAAAAATCAGACTGAAGATGAAACTGCTGACACGACAGGTGCTCCCTTATCTAGAGATTTAACAGGAACCCCCTTCAAGACATCCAGGGAGGAGAGCGATCAATGAGCTCCCTCTTGTGGTTGCTGCAGGTTATTTACCCTCTAATACTTCTATATTATGGTGCATTAAATATGAGGTGCAGATCGTTTGCACATCTTTATCTTAATTGTGTCACTGCTTAAATAGTCTTATCTACAGGAAATTAATACACATTAATTACAGTTACGTGCCATCGTCAGTTAACTCTTTGCTGCTAATTGTACATCCAGTGCAGTTTATCTAAGTGCAGTAAGATGAGGCTTATTTTTTATACTAGAAAGAACCCTGATGTTTGTGCGCTGTATCCAATTTGGAGAAAATAAAAGTTCCATCTTTCACATTTGCTCAGCAGATGGTCACAGGTGTTGTTTTGTGGTCAGCTGCACCTGTTTGCAGGCTGCCCGTGTGGCTGCTGCACGGCCCCCTCGAGCTTTTGGAAGCTTTTTATTTTTTTCATTCCAAAAATAATTGTCAGACTTTTTGTTCTGCTGGTCTTGGCTTCAAATTGTCGTAGTTCCTGGATGTCTCGTCAGCAGGTGACGAGACCCCAGTGGGCCATATTTAGCCCCATTTGCATATTTTCTCGAGTTCATCCCACATTGATTTACCGTCACGACGCTTCTTGACCCGTGTAATAACTTGTTCGCATGCATAAGCGCGCCGTGGCACTGTACACTCAGCAAAAAAGCTCCTGTCAAAAAAAAAAAAGCTTCTCCTTCACAGTTTGCTTCATCTCTGCAGTGTTTCACAGTCATTGCATGTGAGTGCAAGCGCTCGTGTTTGCTGAGGAACGAGCCCTAGTTTTCGAACAGAATCTCTCCGAGGTGGAAAAAGGCTGCTCGGGGAAAGGAAATGTGAATTAAATGAGGACGTCAACATCTGCAGGAAAAAAAAACAAAGCCACCAGCCACCTCTGGCAGAAAGGAAATAATATATTGATCGTGTCAGATGAAACCTATTTCGTAAAGCAGCCGGGTTTCGTGCTTTGAAACCTTCCTTGTTTTTTTGTTGTTGTTTTTTTATTTGAAGAGTGAAACACATTAAATGCAACCAGATCCATTTGTCAGAAGTTGTCTTTATTAAAAGAGGCGTGCCTTTGTGTCGGAACAGAAACCTGATCACAGCTCGGATAGAAAACTGGAGGCCCAATGGTGTCAGAGAGGATGAATCTTTGGAATAAGAACCCGTTTTTGTTTTTTTATGCCACAATGCTGCTGAATCAGTTTATTGTGATGCTGCACCGGGTACGTTACACAGCCTGAATCTGAGCTGGTTGAGGGTCAGCCGTGCGAGAGTGGCACTGCAGTATGAAAAGGCTGATAAAGTGCTCTGAAAACATTCTTTTACCAGAGAGAAAAGATTTGCTTTGATACAAATATACATTTCTAAACCATTTCTATAAAAAAAAAAATTTAAAAAAAGAAGTACAAACTGATCCTACTGCATAATTTGTCGACTGGGTGGATTTAAAGAGGAAACAAGAATACACACTCCAGGTAGAAAACGAAAGCCGAAGGCGATTCATCATCTTATTAGCTGGATTAATGAGACGGATATTTATCAAGCTGGGATAGTTTCACAACACTACAAGATGTACAGTTGCCTCTTCATCCTCATTTGCTTTATTCTGAAAAATAACTGTGTATAAAAGTACGTAGATGTTTTTGTTAGAAGTTGCAGTCCATAACAATTCATTTCATAACTGAAAAACACTTTGTTCTACATAAACAGATGTTATTAGGGATGCACCAGTTGTGATGGGATAGGCCGATACCGATGTTTCAAATATCAGTTTTGCAGACAGCCGACACGGATGTTTTAGTCGTCACCCAGGAAAACAAAGACACATTCACGATGAAGTGAGCGGCTTTAAAGTCATTCAGCACTTCTTTACGCTACAGGTGACTGAGCACAAATTTATGAAACGACCTTTGCCATGACCTTTTCAAACATGAAACAGTTTTTCTTGTGCAAAGTAACTTGTGCCTTTTCAAACCGCCGTTCAACTGCCTACTCAGTGATATCTATCGGCCAACACCGATGTTTGGTGGATAAATCGGTGCACCCCTTATTCTAATATATCATGTCTCACATATTTGCCTCCATAAATTTAAAGACCTTAACTTTAATAATTCACTATTTCCTGCACTATGCACCACCGCAGAGCATCAACAGAATCCCCATCAAGTCAACAGAGACACTTGAGAGCAGCGCTGGCGTCTTCCGTGGAGATCGATTCATGTGAAAACAGAACACATCAGAGAATGTGGGACAGTCTACGGCCTTTCCTTTACACCTTAAAAATGGACAGCTTCAACTTAACAATTTTTCTTAAATGGCTTCATTTTAAGTTTATTCTAGGGCTGCACAATGTAGCAAAAAAAACTTTACAAAATTATCATATTGTGGTTATTTTGAAAGCTTTTGCAATTTTGAAGTGACTCACAATAAGTGGGAATAATCAATATCGAATCAACTATATGCTTTTACCTTTATTAAAAAGTTAGATAATGCATTTATCATAACACAATTTCCATATTTTTATTATGTTTTAAAATCAATTCTGCAGCCCTAGCTTATACTGTTGACTCCTGAGTAAATCCATTCGAAACCAGGCAATAATGTGTTCTAAAATCATTATACAGGCACCAATTTAAAAGTATTTCTGCTTCGTAACAAAATATTTCTCTCTCGCGTTTCCTCATTTTTAAAAACCGTGTGCAAAACCTGTTTTGAAATAAAAGGCGGTTTCCAGCAGTTTGCCCTCGGTTAACCGTCACGATCTGAGATGGTTTTTCAAAAAGACGCAAAGCTGCGAGATTTCAGACTTTTAACACAACTTTAAACACCCTACACAATCCCTAAAGAGAACACGATGACAAATCATAACAAACTAGCCACAATATAACCTCTTTGAAAGAGAGGGAAACATATGGCAATAGAAATTCTCATAAAAGCTTAAATACCCCGTCCCAGTCTGAAAATATCCCAAACTTAATTATACCCCAAAACATCCTCGATTTGCATATAGTGTTTCTACGTCATTACACCTTATCTTCTTACAATATGTACATTATCAAGCGTCGCTAAAGTAAGGCAAATTAAATATAGCGTGAATAATTCTGGTTTCGGTGCCGTGATGTGGGAAAAAAAAATAAAAAAAACAACGTGGAGCCCATTAGTGTGAGAAACTAGTGCATTAAGAGGAAAACGTTGCTTCACCCGAAGATCGTTTAAGAGCAGAGAGAACAGACCGTGCGTTAGAAAAAAAATCTCCTGAGGTACCGTCATGAATTAAACAGAAAAAAGCCCCAAACACAAATGTATCTCTAAAAAAAAAACAAACACACAAACGCCACTTTGTAAAGTTTGAAGACAAAAAAAAAACAAAAAAACGACTGTCTGAAAAATTGCAGTCATGTAACAGTTGCATAAGACTGGAGGAGTCCGGATGTGTTCGATGATGCCAGCCCTTCATCTTCTCCTTCTTCTCCTTCTTCAAATTACATTTTTGTGACTGAAATGCTCTGGAAGCGGTCGAGGCACCGCGTGGTGCTCGGTCCTGCTGACAAAGAGGCAAACGACTCCCCAGAAAAGGCCACCTGAGTAATCTGACAGAGCCACAGTGAGCAGCGGACATCATGCTGTGGTTGTAGAAGACATTCAGAAAAGAGGGCGGAGGACCCTGGAGGCCAGAAAAAAGGGCTGATTGCTTAAAAAAAAAAAGCATTTTTGTTTTTGTTTTTTAAAATCATCTCTTTACAGTCTTTGGTTGGTGGACCTGGAGCATTAATCGGCTGGAGCGGGCTTCATCCAACAGGTTCGAGTTCTAGCTGAAAAGTTTGGCGAGGAAAAAAATGTTTTTTTAAAAAAAACCTTTTTAGGAGAACTACAAAGTTGAGATTGAGAAGCACATGGACTTGATTATCTTTGCTTGGAAAATAAATATGCTTATTTCTTTAAAAACAGTTGTATAAATCACTTGATCTAAAAAGAGGTTTTGTGCCTGGAAAAAAAAAAAACAACTAGAAAACTGTCATAAAAAGAGAGTCTTTTAAAATCTTTCAGAGTTCGGCTGAGGCCTGTCGGGGACGCGATCACTCTTCCATAGGAATGTACGATAAGATGGAGTGCTCCTGTGCAATGGCGGCCAGCTCTTTGAGGAACTCCGTGAAGAGGACGGTGGCGAAGACGTCTGTCCGATCCAGAGAGATGGCTTTGGGTTTCGGTGGCGGCGAGCTCTTCAGGATCCTTCCCGCCTCGCCGTGGGAGGAGTGTCTGCCTCCACCGCCGCTTTTGTCTGTGAAGGACATCAAGATATGATAAGCGACACTGACAAAATGGAAACAAATAACGACATGCACGGGTATCTTCTAAGCAATTCAGCTGGAATTTTGAGACATTTTGTAAACATTATATATTCCTGTTAATGATTTCTCCGCTCGTAAATTATCTCGGCGCCGAAAAAAAAGCCGGATCCCAAGTGTCTCCCTCTTCTAGAAATACACTGAACACATACAAGAAAGGAGAAATATTCCAGCTGAGAGACTCAAAAATTCCCTTTAAATTTTCCCCATCTAAGAAATCTCTGGCTCTCATCTTTCCGCAAACATTCTCCCGATGTTTTTTTTTTTTTTTTCCCCTTCTAGCTCATACAACTCCGAAACCGCAGGGATTCCAGTTCAAACACGGGGCTCGACACTCCAGGGGCGCGGCTGTAGCAAAACTGCAAAGACTCATGACTTAACAAAAAAATCAAGTGGAATTTATGCGGATTCCCAACAGAGGTCCGAACACAGGCCGTAATGAATGCAAGTGTTGTTTTGAACTTGACCCATTTTTGACAGCAAACTTAGCGAGATTGAGGAACTCGACTACGGGGAGGTTTAATTTCAAGTCATCGGGTAGCAAAATATTCCCCAAAATTTAAAGGACAACATCAACAACGTTATCTCAAGCCAGAAAGTCTCAAAAAACATCATACAATTGATATCTAGAGTCTTATTACAGTCGTTTAAAAACATCTTTTTGAGTTGACTTTAAATACATTATCAGTGATGCTAATGTAATCACAATAAGTAAAAGTGAACAAATATGTGTAGCAGACACGGCTTTTCGGAGGATGATTACTCAAACACAGCTACAGCTTGAAGGAACAGTCTGACATTTAGGGAGATTCACCGTCAGTAGTGTTGGCTCAGCACAAAAGACTGAAAGCAGAGGGTGAAACAGCCTGCTCGCTGTCCGAAGGTGACATTTTTTTTTGCCTACTCGCATCTCTAAAGCTCATTAATAAACACACTGGCCCGATCCCAACATTCACACTCGCAGCCTCACAGACTTTGACTACATTTCTGCAGAACTCGCCCGAGGGAATAACCCACCGCTCCTAGAGTTGTAACGTTAAACAAACAAGATTAGATTAGTAGATTTTTTTAGATTACTACCCAAGATCCAATATTTACTCTTAAGATCCTCTACCTGAGTCATTCAATGTATTAAACATCGGATAAGTAACACGCTTTTGAAACAATATGGAACATTTCCCCTGAAACCTCTGACTGAATATACTTTCTTTTCTTTTTTTAATTGAAACTAAAAAGTTTCAAACCAAGGAAGCAAAGTGAAAAAAGTCACAGAATGTTGTCACATTTATACCTTTTTCGATGAAAAGCTGCAGCCACTCGCACTCAAACATTTACCAGTTGACACTGGGATTGGGCCATGATACCTTGTTGGTTTCATCCGTATAAAAACGACGTGTAAAATGACGTGTCATGGTTTAAACCTGCCAACTTTTTTCACTTTTTTGTGTTTGGCTGCTAGCTTTGGTTTTTATATTCAGGTAGAGTAGAGGGGGGGATCAATCTTCTCACCTCCTTCTAAGCAGGAAAGCAAAAGAGTCTATTTCCCAAAATGTCAAAACTATTCTTTTAAACGTCAGCCCTATATGTAATGGAGTCGGTATTGAATGAGAATCTTTTACATGCTTGACATTTCATAGATCATAAATCAACATAAAACAGTGGGGGTGTTGTCACCTGCTGCCATGAACGACGTCTCCCTGGCCAGCAGCCAGTGTTGGGCGGCAGTGATCAGCTCGGGAAAGTCTTTCCTGCTGGCGGCCTGCTCTTCTATCTGGTGCTTCACTGTGGCGAGTACCTGAAGGGGAAACGGAGGGTTACAGTCACGTCTGCGGTATTTACGCTGAAGACTAAATGAATGATGACAACCTTAAAAATCTGCAGCCTGATTGGATTAATGAAGGATCTCTTGAGCTGTACATGGAAAAAAAAGCAGGTAAAATCCTCTTTAATCCATTTAACGTACGAGCAGCTACAAACACTCTGCTCAGATTTTAAAAAAGCCACGAAAACTATTATTTTTATGCTCCTTTTTCCTGCCTTTTGTCTACTTGATGCCTCGGAGGAAGAAAAAAAAAGGCTCACTGCTGCCTACATGTGCGTAAATACAGAACACACGTATTACCTGGTAAAGGGAGCGAACCGTCGGCTGAAACACCAAGTTGGTGTTGAGGAGGAACGAGCGCAGGAGAGGCTGAGGATAGGCCGCCAGCTGGGCCAGGATGCCCGTCAACAACAGGTTGACGTGAAGCGAGTTGGACAGCATGTTCTCCATACGGGACAGCAGAACACTGACGAATGGACCTGCGTAAAGAAAAAGAAAAAAAGTCACGGCTAATCTTTTAATTGGGCTCTCTGAATGTAAAGCATGTCGAAAATGATGCAGATTTGCCTCGACTCACCAGTGAAAGGCACTGAATGGCTTCTACCTACACTCCCGCTGCAGAACTTAGGCCCAAACGGTGATTGCACTTTCTCCGGCTCAGGTGTCTCGGCAGAAAAGGAGGTGAAATCCATCTCCTCCTCCTCCTCCTCCTCCTCAACCTCTGCCGCAGGTGCGACAGGCTTCTTCACCTCTGCGTCGGTTTTGACCTGTTTCCCGCCCGCTTCACTGTCCAACGTACGAATGAGCTCCTCGTACTGAGCCAAAAGGTCGTCGCCCAGCTCGGCGGCAGCGGTGTTGTTGTTTTGGAGGTTGGATTTACAATCTGTCTGACCTGTGGCCTTGGGCTCCAAGGTCTTCATGCTGTTCTCAGCCATCAGAGAAGGTGGGAGTGTTAGACTGAGTCCGTTTTTGAGGGGAAGTTCTGCAGAGCCCTGTTGGGTTGATTCTGATTCAGACCCCCTTGATTTGAGCTTTGCGCGCTCGACATCTCTGGCGTCTTTCTTGGCCACAAGGTCGTAGACCATGACGTCGTCCTGGAACTCATTTTCCTCAATGTATGTGCCTTTGACCAACATAATGGCTGTCTTCCTCATCTCCTGGATGTGCTTTGGGGGCTCAGCAGGAGGCTGCTGCGGAGGTTTACTCTCAACAGGAGCCTCGGCTGTCTGCACCGGGCACGCGTCGTAACTATCATCCCACTCCAGCTCCAGCTGGTTGACGGCGGGCGGCTCTGTATTCGGCTGCGGGCGGTGTTGAGGGCGAGGCGCTACTGGCTTAGGGACTCTCTTGAGAACCATCTGGGTTCTCGTCAGCGCTGGCTCCTCCAGGACGCCGGGCTGATACTTCTCGGGAGGCGGGTCCTCGCCGTCGTAGAGGGCCGACCACACCTGGCAGGCCTGTATGCAGCCGCTGATGCTGAGGCGGGCGTCGTAGAGGTAATGAAGATAGCTGACATCCAGGTAGATTTCTGAGCCGATGGTGCAGGAGTTACCCGAGCCGTCATCCTCTTCTAGGAAGCTCTCGTTCTCCTCTGGGGGAAAAAAAAAAAACAGGTAGGAAATGTTGATAAAAGCTGGCGTGCAGCGCCTCAGCGCCGCGCTCACGCAGAGCAGAAATAATGAGTTTGACATGTGACTACAGGGGGTAAAGTGATGTAACACAGCGACACAGCAGGAGATCTCACTATGTGATAAAACACGACATAAATAATCAGCCCTGCTATATGTTCACGTCCCAAGTTAGTGCGGCTCAACATCTTGCCGTGTTTCTGGTTTGAAAACCAGATCAGAACGAGTAACGTTAACTCACCATCTTTATTGTGGTTGTTTCGGTTCCAGCACCCTAACTGCTGCAATGAATCATTTTCCGTGTTTCCTCTGTAATGCCCAGTTTGTTCCACTTGCTCTGACAGCACGCCACCATTACCGAGGTTATAACAAGCACGCGCGTTACGAATAGTCAAATCCTCTGGGTGAATTCGACTTGCAGCTGATTTGAAAGCAGCGAAGGAAAAAAGAAAAACCACCCATAAAAGCTGATTACACATGCGGCTGAAAAGCAGCAATTCATGTTGGCTCACAGTATTCAATAGTCTCTCCCGTCGCATGTAAGTGGTGGAGGGCTCAGATACACCGAGGTATCAAAATGGATGGTTATCATTCAGTGTAATTCTGCTTATCAAGTTCTTCAACTCCACTTTATTACAGTTATCAAAAAAATGTATGAATTTTAAGTTCATCCCCATCGGGATATGATTATTTGTGAAATTATATTAAAAGGGTTTGTTTAAGCAATCTTGCCACACCGTTATATTCCCTCTACGCACCGGTCACGTTGTTGTTCCCGAGCAGAATGCCCAGAACAATTTCTTCTCTGAATTATTGAGAAATGGCCAAAAATGTGTTTTGTGGGGTCACCGTTAACCTCGACCTTTAACCTCTGACCACCGAAATGAAATCGGTTCATCTTTGAGGCCAAGAAGACAATTGTGCCAAATTTGATAACAAGTCCCAGAATGCATTCTTCAGATATCACGTTCACGAGAATAGGACTGATAGTATGTATAGACGCATGTACAGACTGACGGCTGACTAAGGCAAAAAACGTCATGTTTTCCTTCCTTGCCTCACTGTCACTAATAATAACTGTCATACGGTGAAATTTTCGGATTTTCTGTTATTGCACCATAAAAATCTCACACGGTCTCAAACCTAGCTCCAGAAAAGGTGTGGGTGCCTTCAGAAAGGTTGAAAGGCTGAGTCAACCAGCTTCCGTCTGACTTTCAACTAGGATCATAATGAGCGGCACTCCGACAACACCATCCCGACGCAGTTATTGCTGTGATCTGGGAACGCGGAGACGTTGCCGAAGCCAAACATGGCAGCAAACACGAGCAGGCGCTCCGGCAGGTTGTAAACAAACACACAGGTTTCACTCATCACAGTTTACAGATCATTGTCCTTGTTCAAACGTGTGTGTGTGTGTGTGTGTGTGTGTGTGCCGTTCTCCCGTGCCGTGAGGGATTATTACCTCACTTTCTGTTTTACCTCCAAATAAAGTGGTTTACATAATATTGCAGAACTGTTGCAGCTTGTTTACAACCCGTGTGATCGTCCTCGGCGTCTCCCTGTTCCCAGATTGGCCCAACTACTAGTAAAATGTTGTCATAATAAGCTGCTGAAATGATGTCCAAAGTTATAAAATAAAAATAAGATCCAAGCCATAATAAACCACACAAAATGTCCCTTTAAAACTTGTGTCCCTCTTACCCGTGGCTCTGGTGCTGTTGGGAGTCTCCGCACCCTTGGAAAAGAGGATGGAGTCCAGCTGTCGGAGGGGCGGGGGGCTGCGATCCGGGGAGCAGCAGGACGGCGTTAATGCCAGGATCTTGGCGGCTGACACAGAGTAGCAGTCCCTCTCCCTCACCACGCGTCTCTGACTCAACATCATGTGATTACAGGGGATCAGGTACCTGGAGAGGCAGACGGGAACGGATCCTGTTAGAGGGGGGAACCGACGGGTGGTCGAGGGAGGGGAGGGGAGGGCAGACAGATGGCAACACAAGTCTGCGCGGTGGGGGGGGGGCAGAGAGTAAGAGCCCATCACATCGTAAACCAATTAGACGTAGCGCGCTCCGTCTGCGTGCGTGCCACTCACCTCAACACGAGCTGCAGCATCACATCCTCGCAGTATAAGCCGATGAGGGTACGGAAGAGTGCCAGCGACACGGTGCCTAACTGGAGAGACACACAAACGAAACTGATTACAACTGTGGAGGCCTTTTCTTTAATACTGCTGCCACTGACAGACAGAAATCAACAGAGCTGTACTGCAAACATGGCTGAAAATGAGTTTGAATAGAGCAAACCATTTTCATTTTAACTTTCCTTACCCTGACGTGTGAGCAAACTACGGGGTCAAATCAGCTCTTAACCGTGACGAACAGATGCTTCTCTAATGAAACATGCGTTTCACGTGGAGCCTCCATGTCATATCGAGGGGATAATGTCAGTGAATTTGATTAGAATACAAACTTCACTTTCACACAGATGTTAGGGGGTCATTTATAGATGACATGAGTTCCCCTGGTCATACTAGTCCCGTGTGAAAAAGGGCTCTTATGTGTACATTTTTCCTCCAGACAGGTGCTAAAAGCTCAAACAGAGCAAAGGGCATGACAACCTAAGAAGTGGCTGTTTTTACAGTTATCCAAGTTAAAAACGAAGAGGAAAACAGCTGAAATGTGGAATATTTGCATGCTAGTCAATGTTTAATTTAGCTTGAGGTCAAACATTTGAAAAGCAAATAAGTCTCTTATTTTCCACTGAGTCGCAGGTGTGTCGACGCTGACTGATGGCAAACACTGGTGGGAACTCCCCGAGCCACTTACACAGTCAGACAGCAATGTAAAGAACACATTACTTATTCATGTAAATGATTTTAGTCCTGCCAGAGCATCTGAGCAAGATGTTCCACCCCTATAGGACTGTGTTAATGTACTGATATCACTGCGACTGAGTGTCGCCATGGCAACAATCGGCCAGATTTTGGTGCCGACATTTAAAGTTTCACATCGGGTCCTACAGCATCTAGGGAAGTATTTCCAGGACTCGGAGCATGTGTTTGTAACGTGACATGTAGATCGGGATCCGTCCTCTACCTGGAAGGGGGTGTTGATGCGGCTGACGAGGGTGTCCAGAATGTGGACGCTCTCGTGTCGGTGGAGGAGGATGAAGGAGAGGAAAGTCTGCAGCAGAGCCGGCTCGGTTACACTCCTCAGGAAGAGGTCGAGGTACGCCGTGGTGGTCATCACCTCCTCCAGTGTCAGCTACACCGAGGCAGGAGGATGAGAAGTGTGACGTCAGCTTATAGAGCAAGTATCAACACCATGCCAGAGAAGAATCTGGTGCAGAAGAGTACCAACCTTGTGGAGAGCCGGCGCGAGGACAGGCACAAGGAATCCGTTGTAGATGTAACCAACCAGCTGGTCTCTGATATCAGGATGAGCCACCTGGGGAGCGGGTGATATCAAAAAAGGCATACGTCAGTCAAGAGTGCAGTCAGGCAGAAGGTTGCAGCCAACCACCACGTGCGGATTCATTTTTAATGCGGCCGAGCCACGTGCGTCCAGCCTTCGTCACGTGTTTTCACCTGAATAACGGCGTTGCAGAACTCCAGCGAGTTGAGAAACTGGACGAGGGACGGCATCTTGAGCCAGTCCTCCTTGTGGAGGCAGTGCCACTCCTCGTTGGGAACCTCCAGCTTGGTGGGCAGAGAGGAGTACAGGCCGCTCAGCCCTGTGGCCAGCACCTGAGGAGGGAGGGAGAGTTGACATTAAATAAGATGGCACATCATTCTATAGAAGGCCAATAAGTGATTCGTGATTATTTACTAGTAGCGACTTGTTACTAAAAGGCAGTCATACCCTAAAGCATACACTGCGTTATCGTCTATTTCACTCTGAACAGGACTATAATTAACAGAAAGAACATTATGTTAAGCTGAAGAAGACTTGAAACCAGCAATTGAGACCCTAAACTAATTAGAAAACTTGTTTACTTAGGGAATAAATCAATTTGAGAAGCAGGGTCATTTTCTCATAGGCTTACATACAATCCTAACTTCTTGTTGAAACCAGTGAAGTCCCCCCCTTAATTTTCTCAGCGAGACTTTGTGTTTAGCTCTATTTAGATAATTTTAGAATGCTAGCACACTAAACTCAGATGGTAAACATTTCATCTGCTAAACATTTGCGTGTTATGCTAAAAACACTTCAGTACCTATGTTGCGTGCTAGCTACATTCATGCTTGCAGCTAAAAGGAGCTGCTAGCATGAATGTAAACTGTTTTTATTATAAAATTATGAGTTTTATCAATTTACCTGGAACTACAGAGCTTCTCTTCGTCAAGTTGTTTGTTTTTAATGCTAAACTTGGAATTAATTTTAGCTATTCAGCTGTTAGCCTCCACAGCTAACCTGTAAAGACGATTATGCCTGCTATGCTTTACCTGAACTTAAAAAAACAAACTGCAAACTTAATGAAAAATAATCTGACATAAGTAATCACACTTCACGGGCTTCATTAGACACAAATGAGGCAGTGTATGACATAAATAATACATACGTAGCTTCTCTACAGTGCACAGCAGATTTATGACGGGGTTTTACTGCTCGCCACGATGCTAACTAGTTTTGTAAATCATTTTCTCCTTCTCCCCTTTTTGATAATGCGATGCAGATGTAAGCAGAGCGCCGCAGCAGCCTACAGATCAGCCAGCCTGTTCCTCCTCGCACAGCCAGACAGCACCCATATGGATTTATGCCTCCTACAGGTCGCCTCTATAAATATTTGAGCAGGAAAGAGTTTTATGGCCTATAACTCTCCTGTCGTAATCACCCCGATATGGTAATTAGGTCACTAATTAATGCATTAATGTCAGAGGGCTTTTCCTCACAACAAACAGTCGGTATCTGCATGATTTAAGTGTTTACAGTGTCGGATTTCAAGCACCGACAGAGCGATCACACCGCAGTCTAATTGAACTGTAGGATGAGTGCATCATTAGTGTTGTATTGATGCATACGTCCTCTATAGGATTATCCCTTGTAGCTTATCCAGTGGAACCAATTAAATTCAGACTACAGTTGTGAACCTGGCATCGCATCAAAAGCTATTTTTTTTTTTTACTGCGACGTCTGCAGCTGCGGTTAAATGGCTTTATTTGCATGGGATAAGCTCGCAACCGTGCCATTATAATCTTATGAATGCCAGACATTCGCGACATTCAAATGCCAGAGATGTTTTAACCTTGCTTCGAGTGACTTTGTGAATTCATCTGCATATCTTTGGGGCCGATTGTGATGCCCAGGGTCACGGATAGGTCTGGGATCTTTTTTCGAGTGGCCAGCGAGAGAATGCGAATGAAGAAGTCCTCGCACAAAAAGGCTGAGTTGTTTTAAAAAAAATCAATATCAATCCTGCGCAGTGTACCTAATTTGTATGTATAATTTGTATGTATAATTTGTAAGCCATCAGCCACAGCCGTAAAAGGACTGACAGGCGGAAGTGAAAAACTTTGATCATCTCATTACAATGAAATGTTCTGCCGGGAAACTTTGGGTCCTGGTATTCGTGTGGGTGCCACTTTACGAGCACAACCCGTCCACATACTTGCCAACCTTGGGAACTCAAATAGGGATGAAAGCAGGAGGGTCATGGGGGATCATTCACCCCCAAAAAGTTAGTTTCTTGCATTCTGGTGACTTTTAAAGAACCCTGCAACAGCAAAATTCATCACTTTTCAGTCATTAATTTATTGCCTGTGCACGCCACTGCCCTACCGCCTCTCGATGATGACTGTCACAGTACCACCCCCGTGATTATAAAAAAAATATCACTGGAGCAGATTATACAAAATGCATGCCCTGTTCCTTAAAAACTTTCCGTAAAAGAGATGACTTCTTCTCTTCGGGACATCTGAAATTTGCGTGTTTAGTATTTCTTTCTCTTCATAATTTCTTTGTGGGTCCATCACTAAATGAGGAGGACGGGAAACAAAAGAACAGTAGACTACACACCGTGCGGGGCCAGACACATGTCTCAATTATTAAAAGGGAAATTTGTTATAAATCAGTAGAAATACATGAGAATTATGACCCAGAGAGGAAACCAGAAGAGGGCAATGATAGGGAAGTGAATCTCCAGGGAAAACATCCTCTAATGGCGAGGGCATTTCTTGACAGCGGTGGCATCAACAGCAGGACAATGAGCTCGAACAAATCACGAAAACTGCTCAGGGAATGCCCTGAGGAACATGAGAAAGAGCTCAAGGCTTCAACCTGGTCTTCTTATTCCCCAGATCTCAATCCAATCCGTAGGACGTCCTGGAACAAGTTGGATCTATCGAGGAACTGCGGTGGATTGAACTTGACTGACACATGACCTCTGGAGGTGGCCTGTGGTGTACCCGGGGGCATTGGCTGCAGATCCTTTGGGTCCTGTGGGCTGCCTTCATGACACATCCCACGGATACTCGATTGGGTTGGGATTTGGGGAATTTGGAGGCAAGGTTGACGCCTTGAGCTCTTTGACGCGTGTCAAGTGGCATCAATGTGGATGCCAGGACCCAAGATGTCCCAGCGGAACATTGTAACTAGATGATCGACGTTATTCACTTCACCTGTTAGTGGCTTTAACGTTGTGGCTGAATGGTGTATGTGTACATATACTTGGCCTGATCTGATTCTGAAACTTAAAAGAAGAGAGGAACTGAGCCGGGGTAAATACCACCAGACTACAGGAGAACAACAGCAAGAGAAAGAGCGAAGGAAATGTCATTCATCACGTGGGACTGACCGGACAGAAGTAGGTATTCTCTGCCACGTGTTTGGCCACTCGCTCGTTCTCAGCCGACAGCGCCATGATGAGCAGCAGTGCGTCTCTGGCCTGCTGGCCCACCGTGCCCTCCCTGTGGATGAAGGGGATGAGCAGGGAGAAGATGAGGAAGTTGGTGGCTCCCTGGTCCTCGCTGGTGTGGAAGAACAGCTCCAGAATCGAAGGGTCCTTCGCCAGCACGCAGCACAGCTGGTTGAGCAGCAGCACCAGCTCGGCCTCCACCTGCGGCGCCGCCGTGCCCGAACAGGACGACAGCAGCATCATGAGCGGCCGCAGGATGGGCTTGTGGTGCAGCAGGGGCTGGCGCGCCTGGCCCACCAGCATCTCGTACATCTTCAGCTGCTCCAGCTTCATGTCGTCCGTGAACTCCCTGCGGAGGCTCCACACGAACAGACGCTCCATCACGTTCTCCATCACCACGAACTCCAGGATGGGGCCCATGGCGCCGGCCTGACCGCTGTCCTCCTCCATCAGCAGGAACAGCATGTGCTCCACGTAGTTCTGTACCGCGTTCGCCTCGTCTCCGGGGATGGGGCCGAAACGGGGACTGCCGCTGGAGCCGGTGGTGAGGTTGATGACGCTCAGGGAGGTCAGGGTGGAGCTGCTGCGAAGGGGATCATGTTTTTCTAGGATCTTCACCACCTACAGAAGGAGACAAAAGAAATATGAATTAAACGTCCTCTCCAATCAAAAACAAAGCTTTTCTTCTTGAGTGTTTAAGCTTCACTGTGCAGAATGATTTTCGTGCTAGTCAGTATTGCCTCTTCAAAGCGGTTTTGTTACACCGCAGGTAAAATCACTCCTCTTCCTGGCAGGACCATCATCAATAATGGGGTGTAAATAGAGCAGCGGCACAGTTCAGATAAACTCAGTCTGGTAGCACAGAGTGAAACAGCCCTTTGTGTATCCGCTCCCTCCCTTGTGTGTCCGCTGCGTAGAAACCGGAGTCACAATAAAGGAGCCACTGTCCCCGGCCTGCCACTGCTGCCATGACAATAACTGGCTGTGCACAAGAGAACTGGGCACGGCCGATGGAAACAAGAGAACAGAGTGCGTAATCCCCATCTGAGCCCGATGGGGCCTGGCCCAGTGGCCTCAGGCTAAGCAAATCGGTCCAGTTCAGGCTCCCCGCCGTCACAGCAGTGACGGGAAAGGGGTCAGGGTGAGAATCACTTTGAGGATTTTACTCAGTGGACAGATGTAGGAGTCAGATTGTGGTTGTAGGCCGCCTGCTGGCATCACACTGACCGCACCAAGGTCAGGCGCAGACGAGGTTAAAGTTTGTTTAGCTACGATTACTGGAGTAGTGGTATTATTTGCAAAGCAGCTGCAAGTAAGCATGATTTTATTTTATTTTTTTCACTGTGGTTCAGTAAAGTAGAGGCTCCACAAACTGATGCTTCAGTGTGGCTGTAGGGTGAGAGACTGAAGGGAAGCATCCCGCTGTCATGCTCCGACTCCACACTGTGTTTGTGGTGAAGTAATACACTTCGAGAAAAGCATCAAGCAAAGCTGGTGAACAATGCTCCTGACCTCCAGCTGCTCTGCAAACAAATATATGGACTATGGATTTACTGGGCGGTTTTCAGGTGTCTGTAGATCCGTGCAAACCTTATGAGAATGAGCAGGGCAATGCAGAGAGAAGTAGGGAGAAAGTTTTGATTCATTCTATGTCACAAAAATTATAAAGAGTCCATAAATATGTGTAATGTTTTCAACCCTAGCCAGACATACACCGATGTACTCTTTGCATTTAAAAGAAAAACACTAAATTTTAAACTACGGTTCTCAGAGGATGTGGGACATTACGCTCCGTCTTGCAAAAAGATCCACTTCTGTTTTGTTTTGTTTTGACTTTTAAATCTCTATTTCATTTTCAGAAGAGTAACATGAAGGGATGCACCGATAAAGATGAAATATAATTAATGGATAAAATTCCCTTTATCTGGGGTTACATATAGCAGCTGAAAAAAAAAACTTGTTGTTGTAGTTGAAGTTGTAACAATGCATCGGCGCCAGAATTTGCTGATGGTGGTGTCTTTTCTTGAAACTTCTGGAGTTTTTGTGATTAGTCAGCTTGGGGAGTAACAGCACTAGATGGGTGTTTTGAAGCATATCTTTTGCATTATTAATACAAGGCGACATATGCGGTGTCAGATCCCGGCAGGAGGGGCCAATTCCAGGGTGTTAGTATCGCCAAAAGTATCCCAAATTCACACTTAACATCTGTGCTTTAATTTTTTTTAGTTGACAGCAGCAAAACACAACTTTACCTGAGGGATGAGAGCAGTGAGAAAGCTAATTTACCCCCAACATCTGTTCACCATTTTGTTTGACTTCATCTACTGTTTTCATTTGGTTTGAGACCGGTGAACTACATATATCTAGTCTTTATTCTTTACTAGTGTCCCCGTAGTTTCCACAGAGCAGTCATTAATGTTCCCGGGGTCATGTTAAACCCAATAACATCAAGGAATATAAATTAAAATCACGCAGTATCAATAAGACAGAGGACAGAAGGAGCCTATAAATGCTCGTCGAGTTCTCATCACGCAAATTTGTCACATCAAATCTGAAGTCGCTCTTCAATGAAGTGCACACTGGATGGGAGTGTTTCCACATAAACCGAACGACACTGAGCAGACGTTCATAAAACTTGAATGGAGGAGTGAGTCAGAGCCCTCCGAGGAGCCACAGACGCGAGGAACAAACTGCCCATACTTCACTGTCCGTAGTTAAAGATCGCTGGCAGCCGCGGAGGCTGACGGATCACTTCGCGTGTCACAACAAACAACAATGAGCTCCGTGAGGCCTGGAGGGCCGCAGATAACGCGCAACAAATGAACATAAACCTAATCTACCACTGAAACAGGCCGGGCGACGCTTACACAGGGACGAGGCCAATATTACTTACAACGTGTTACTCGGGTTTCAAGGTTTTCCGAACTGAAACCAAAGTCAAGAGGGCGCTCATCGGGGCTGCAGATTAACTACGCATGGAAATGAGACTCTGCATGAGTGGAATTGTGCTGCCGGTCTGCCCGAAGCAAAAACGAGTTCTAATCTGGAACAGGGAGTTCTCGTCTTTTTTTCTCTCCTGCTCACAGTCAGAAGCCGAGATGAGTCAGACTCCTGTATTTTATCATAACAACTCTAGCTAACTAAATCAAGCAGACAGGTTAAAAATCGCCACATAAAAAACTGTTGGTTTCAAACAGACAGATGCCTAAAAAACAAAATAACAGCCCGTATTAAATCTAAAGAGTGAAGGATCCTGTAAATGTGTGAGGATGATAAATAGATTCCTGACGGACGTCCGTCAGCAGACAGGATTGTATGCATGTGTTAAAAACAAACTACAGCCTGTGAATCAAAACAATGTTCGGCCTACTTTCATGTTCAGTGCCAAGTCTGTCTCTGGTCTGGACTCCGCTGTAAAGCCTTAGTTTGTATTCAAAACAATAAGCTCACTTACAGCCCAGCTCCTCCACATCGGTCTGCATCAAACCGCAAACCAACTGCTGCATCCGGCGTGATACAGGTCACTGCAGTCATTCAGCTTCATGAAAAGTGTATTTACCAGAACTTATTTTTCTAGAAGTGAAATGTTTTGTCGAGCTGTGATTTACGAGATCGATACTGAAACTTGAAGGTCAGTTTATCAAACTGATGTAACAGAATAAATGTATCCGTCGCGAAAGCCGAGGAATGAAATACAAATGAGAAAACATACATTACTCGCCAGAGAGGAAACTATTAAAGTTCTCCTTCAGAGTTATTTTCAGACAGAAATACTTAGCTGGAATATTAATAAGTGTTTGAAACTTCAATTGACCATTATTCTCACTATTGTCGATTTATCTGTCGCTCATTTTCTCTCAAATTTGATCCGTAAAATGTCGATTTGACATGACAACCACAAACGACCTCAAATGTCTTTTGTTCACAACCCACAGATATTCAGTTTACTGTCACAGAGTAAAGATACCAGAAATGTTTTTCTGACAATATTAGTCAAACTGATTAATAGATTATATAGATATATAGTATGGCTTTCAGCATCGTTCTGTTGTGTCTCGTCTCCTGTCACTCCTTCTTCCCGTTAAGTGAAAAACCCAGAATCTATGACCAACTAGACACAAGACGCCTGCTACTTCACTGACAAGTTTGTTGTCAGTGTTCATGCACTGGAAGTTTCCACATAACACTTTTGTAAGCTGCATGTTGGACCACGAGTGGTGATTGCGATATCACAAAATCGTTCTCATATGTGCACAAACTTTCCGAAAACCTTAAGCAGATGAACGTAACGTACAGAGCAGTCCGCTCGTGTCAAACTCTGCATGTTCGTCTTTCTGCACGGTGAAGGTCAACCAGATTTCTGAGTGACGGGAGGCTTTAGATTTAGTCCGACAAAGGGTTGTAAAGTCTTCACATCTGCATTAAGCCACACAGCTTCTGACCAAATAACACAACTGATCCCCCTGAAAGCTTTTCTGGTGGAAAACTTCATTAAAAAAAACAAAAAAACAGAGGAATTCGGCTAATTTAGCTGTGAGCACCTCAGAGCGCCCTCAGAGCCAACAGGGTCAGACCCCACGCTGAGACCCAGTAATGCAGACATAAAAGCAGCTGACACGGCTCCCTCCTCTCGGTGTCTGGCCAGTGCCGTACTTTTTTTGTTAGTGTGTGTATAACGTTTGTTCCTCTCGGTGAGGGAGGAGAAGGTCTCACAGGCTGCCAGGACCCACAGGGGTGAACAGGGACACATGCTGCTGCACAGAGCCAAGAGTGTGAGACAGTCGGACTCGCACTGCCAAGATTCCACCCGGCCAAGACTGCGCTGCAGCTTAGTGTTGTTGGGACAGTTTGCCAGTAAGTTTTCTACTGTCAATGAGGTAGGAGTGGAGTGTGTGTTCAAATACGATTAACTCTGGCACTTGGTGGTGGTTCCAAATCCGGGGTCAGCTTCTCTCCACAGGGTGAGAAGATGAATCAGAGGATTGACAAAAGAATTAACTGTAACACAGGATTCTGTTAACTGCTAGACTTTTCAGTGGTCCCTGCTCTCTTCTGTCGTAACCTACATATTCGTATAATATGTATTTTGCGAATATGTATGAGCTATGACAGGGGGGTCACAAGAAGATATGACTTTGTTTTAAAAGAAAACAAGCTAAAAACAATTTTAAAGGGCACATATTGTAGAAAGTGAGATTTCCAGGTCATTTTGATTATAAAGCGGGTCCAGGTGCTGCATAAATACTGTAAAAGGATCAAACCCCTTAATTAATCCACCAGAAAAACAAAAAAACACTGCGCATTTTCAGACACTGTGCCTTTAAACAAGCTGTCGGGACGTTGTGATTTCACTACAATATAGTCTCCGCCCTCAGCCGTGTTCCCCACAACCATACCAGCAGAGCTGATGTGGTAACACAGTGGGCGGTGCCTGCTCTGGCCTGTGAGTGCTGACCAATCAGGGGGCCTTAAAGAGACAGGCGCTAAAACGGAGTGTCCAGAGGGGGAGGGCCGAATAGAGGTGCTGCAGGTACGGACAGTATGAGAGAACGGATATGTTTTTTTTTACATTAAAACACATAAACACACAAAATATTGATAACAATAAGTAGGAACCTAAAAATGAGCATCATGTGGGACCTTTAAAGTTTGTTTTGTTGGTTTAGCCGAGACTTGGACATAGGATTTATTTAATTTGGGACTATTCAAAAGGAATAATTCAACATAGTTTTGGAAAATTTTCCACCTTGCTTCCAGTCTTTCTGCTAAGCTAGGTTAACTGCCTTCATCTATAGCTCTATCCTTAAAGCACTGACTTATAAACTGCCTTTTTATTTGTCAGATTAGGGTAGAGAGTGGGGTATGACACGTAACTAAGTTTTGCAGTCGAAATCAAACCAGTGACATTGAGGTAACGTAGGTCAGGGTTAGGGTTTGAGCGCTCCACGAGAGGGGTGTGAAAATATTCCTTTAAGCTGCGGGGACTCTTGGTGTAGTGCTGGTGTTTACCTGAGCCCAGTGGTTCTTGAACACAATCATGCAGGTCTCTGGATCCACCCCTTTCGGAACCAGAGGCTGCCCATCTCGGTTTCCACTGGCAACCATGGAGGCCATCATGGTGACCGGATCATACGTGGATTAGACCATGTCATAGGCAGGAGACGGAGGACATTCCTGACTGCTTGCTGGGTGCAACCATAACCACGGGAGGAAGCATAATGACAGAGGACCTGAGGATGCAGAAAAAGAAAACACACAAGCAGACATCGTCACACACCGAGACACAAACAGTCCGCTTCATGAAACAGCAGCAAAGATGCAGCGATATGACTGGTGAATGCGGCGCGTCTCTCTCCCCACTCTGCGTGGCTAGACAGCAGCTATGACAGGCATGCAGGAAAGAGAACAATAACAGGCAAAGTCGGATGACTCAGTGGAGGAGAGAAAGAGACCCGTCTTGCTCAACCTCGGCTCGGAGAGAGCAGGCTGCTGTACTCTGGACTTCGGACCGAGCTGTCAAATGCTTTGGGAATATCTCAGACGCCCATAGTGGATTCCTGCAGGCCCCCTGACATCACGCTCATTACACAAACATTTTTTGACATCAGGAGGCGAATGAGCAGCGACTGGGTGTGAGCCACAGTTTGAGCTGAAAGTGGGGAGCTGGGGGGGAAAACAACAGGGAGATTTGCTAGTTTTGTAGATCAAGCGTGATTTTTGTATGTGTGCGTTTTCAGATCTGAAAGACATATTTTACAACGTCCGTAGAACAGTGAGGTCTTCATTGCTCACACTGCTTGTTTATACACTGTATTAGTTGAAAATAGCCCGAGGGCAGTTTTTTAAGATCAGTTCCAGGACTCACATTGGCACTGTGGAAATTTGGAAGGTGCCCACTTTTTCCCCGGGAAGGGAACTGATTTGTTGTTTGCCTTGGAGGATGCTTCTGGAAAGATTGATCGTGCTAAACAGGACACAAGCTGTCTTTGACAACGCTGGGAACAGACAGAGTGCTTTTTTTAAAACAAGGATAAATCCAGATCTATGTCATGTTTCCAGGTATACTCAGCTGCACTTCAAGAGGAAGGATGTTAGCACGGGCCTTGTTTCCCCGTGTTTCCCCTGCTGCATACAGTGAACGTTTCTGGTTAACTATGATTAGTATTTTAAAAACAAGGTCACATATACAGTAGATGAGTCACACTCAAAAGGATCCCAATCTGTCCAAGAACATTTAATAAGACTTGGAGTGCACAGCCATGCTAGCAGCTAAGACGGACTGTGTTGCTTCTAGCTAAATGTCAGTTTCACTGAAAAAACAGAATAGAACCGGTTCTGTAATTACTGCTGATTAAACAAAGTCGAGTCAGAATCTGCCGTCATGCTAGTGGCTCTTTTAGGCTGTATGCACAGTGGCGCTTGAGCTTAATGCTAACATGAGCATGCTAACACGCCGTTGACCTGCAGGTTTAGAAGGCAATGTTTACCATCCTGACATAACTTGTGAGTATTGCTGGCATGCTAACAGCTGCTAATTAGCACTAAAGACAGAGCACAACTGAGGCTGACGGGAATGTTTTCAGTGTTGCAGATATTAAAACATACATTCTCATAAGGTTTAAAGTACATAAACAGTGTATAGATTCTCTTGAAATCAATAAACATGTTTATGACACCATGAAAGCACACTGATATAGACTTATTAACATACAACAATGTTAATCAGCATTGTATAAGAGCCCTATAGCCTACTAACCAACATTTATTATAAGGACTTTAACGTAAAGCTTTACCGGGAACTTTTATCTGCTGGTGGTAAAAGAGGAACAGTCAGGGGATTCATCCTCTGGGCACCATGGATACATGTGCCTACCTGATTCCACAACAATCCAGCCAGTAGCTGTTAAGATGTTTCACTAAAAAACTAAATTGTAAAACTCATGGTGGCGCTAGAGGAGAAGTCTTCACCCTAAGGGGAACATGAACGCCTTTACAAAATGTCATCCAATTCGTGTCCTCAGATCCATTACTCTACTCCACTATACTCTCGAGTCATGTTGGCAGCGCGGCTGAAAAGGACGCTTAGCAGTTTCGAGACTATCGGTCTCAGAACACCAACACAATGTCAGGACAAAGTTAAACACTCAATACAGGATCATATGGACTCTGTCACCACGGGGGATCAACTGTAAAACAAGCAGCAGCTGCACGCCACATACCGAATTTAGAGCCTCTAGCTCCTGCCCCTAGCTGTGCCTCTCGACCAATCACGGCCAAGCCTCTTCTTTTGAATCCACTGTGCACCAGAGCCACTGAAACATCCCCAACCAACCACAGAGTCTAGGCATAACAAGGCACACTGTCGAACCTTCGCCATCTGCTTTTAGTTAAGAGGGAAAGTGCAGGATGGTTGGATTCTTGAGAAGGAATGTTAAAGCAGAGGGAGTGAGAGTGTGTGTGTGTGTGTGTGTGTGTGTGTGTGTGTGTGTGTGTGCATCTGGGTGGCTTCTTACCTTCGCTGAACCATCTTTAACAGGGACGGGTCGCAGCCGAGGACCTCATTGTCGTCCTGTTGTGACAGAGAAAGAGAAAGACATGAGGATATGTCAAGAGAAGAGCGAGAGGAAGTGAGTGTCCGTGTGAGGAGGCCAGGCGTGGTGGGAAGTGACTGGACATGAGTAAGCTGCTCCGAACGCCACTTGGATGGAGATGGAGAGGAGGAGGTTACATTGGGGGGGGGGGGGGGGGGGGGGGAGCGGGAGGGGGAGGGAGGGAGAAAGGAAAAACAGGGTGAGAGAAAGTCTACAGAAAAAAAAGGAGGAGGCGCACGAAAATATGACAACAGTGCTAACATGCACGAGAAGTACGGAATTCAACAGGAATATCACGTCCTCATGATCCCTCCGCCGTTAGAGAATAGCACTATTGTCCCTTTTCAAATTAGAGCTGCAATGTAAATGGCATCCATCTCAGCGGCGAGAGGGCCCGTTCGTCAACAACATCACGCCCGAGCCAGCGTGGAAATCACGTCACGTGAGCCACAAAGCTCTCAAAATCTGTCTCTTTTTTTTTTTTTTCTTAGCTCACGTACAATATAAAACACACTGACCGCATGAACTCTTTTCTTGGAATTCGTGAGGCCTTTCATAAAAGCGTGATGTCGTGTAAACAGAGAGAGACAAGAGGGAGACAGATGGAGATGGAGTGTGTGTGTGTGTGTGTGTGTGTGTGTGTGTGTGTGTGTGTGTGTGTGTGTGTGTGTGGGTGAGTGTTGCTAAAGAGGAGTCATCAACCACTCATTTTCTTCTTTTCAGGCGGGGTTTTTCTGCCTCGCTACGCGCTCACACATGCAAATCTTCCCCTCGCAGCAACAGCAGGAGTCGTACATTACATTCAGTTTTAAGTCGCTGCATTATTTTTATTTTTTTTGCATATACGGGAGCTCAGAAATTGAAACCCTGTGATTAAAGGCTGACCTGCTCTACCGGCTGAGATAAAGCGGCGCGCAACGTAACTTAATTTTTTTCCTATTTAAGGCCCGACAGCAGGCTTCAAAGAGGGCTGCCACGCTGGCAACCTGTAATCAGCTGCTGATCGCCAAAGCCGACAGCTGACGGTTGCCATATTTGAATCCTTAATAACAGGAGTCATAAAGGTGCTCTGTGATCGATCACACCACCTCCAGCAGCAATAAAAACCTGATATCAAAAAACGGTTAAACATTCATTCTTACTTCTTACATCTCGTCTATCTGCCTGTATTTTTACCTCAACAGAAGAAGTTATGTTTCCTCCCACATCTGTCTGTAAACTGGTTGTTTTGTCAGCAGGATTACGTTAAAAAAAACTACTGAGCGAATTTCCACAAAACTTGGATGGATGGTTAAACATTAAATAGAGAACACAAATGTTACTAATATCTCGGTTTCTCACTTTTACATAACGTGGATTTAACCAAAATCATGTGGTGGACGGACAACCTGAAAGCAAAATGCATCCGGCCGCGGCGGTCTCCAGCGGGGGAGGCATAAAACCACACTGATTAAAATAAAATCTTTACGATATCGGCTTTAAAGATCCGTTATTGACTGGGACTGGTAGTCACTGGGAGGGCAAACAGAGACATTGCCATACTGACATAATCTGGCAACATACTGGCAGGGAAACCTCCACAATTATGACCTCCTGCTGAGCCTTTTCTGACCCGGAGGTGCAGAAAAACCAGGAAAAGGCTGCAGAGGGCTCTTTAATCCAACATTTCGCCTGGTTGGCCTGCGGTTATATTTCAAACTGCCCCGTCTACCAGCCTGCCTGCTGTAGTGTGTCCTGCCCCACACTTTATAAGCTGCTTTGACCCGTTTATCAGCCTGACTTTGCCTCTCGGGTTTATTCTCTGCTGCTCTTTTGTTCAGGTTCAGCTGTCTCAGTGTTGGGCCCTGATATCTTGTGGGTTCTCGTCAGAACTTTAAGGTTATCTCTGCGGCCCTCTGAAGTTTTTTGATGTGATTTTATTGTTTTGCTTATTTCACTGTTGCGCCAGACGGCGAGATTAGTCTGATGTAAGCAGTGATTAGCTCCTCTCAGACAACAATGCACTGGCAACAACTCCTTTGAGCCTTGAACTAGGAGCCAAATAGGTTAAGACTTTTAAAAACAACACAATAAACCACAACGGCGAACAAGAGCAGAGTAGAGTCTGAGCACCAGCACCTTATAAACACACCAAATCAATCCTTCGCGGGTCGGAAAAATACAACTTTCCATCCAGTGCAACAAAGAGCGCCTCTTGTTCTTGGAGAACAAAAAAATCTGCTTTCCCCCCCCCCCCAACTAATCCAGTCGTCTGATGAAAGTCACGACCTACATCGTGCTCTCGTTTACAGTACCTGCCGCCGTGTTGCCGCACAGAG
Organism: Sparus aurata; assembly: GCF_900880675.1. NCBI lineage: Eukaryota > Metazoa > Chordata > Actinopteri > Spariformes > Sparidae > Sparus > Sparus aurata. Next base: position 13,341,577 of record NC_044187.1, read on the forward strand.
GGAAGAGCCCACAGTCAACCATGAAGTCACTGCTCCACTTGCTCAAAATAACCTGAAATGCAGGAGCGCCAGAAAATGGGTCACACAGGGGCCCATGCCAAAGTACAGGTTGTTAAAAATACACGCGTGTGTTGCATGTGAATCTACGAGACGGTTTCTGAAATGATTTCCCCGAGACGTGAGTGTTGACATGAGCAGGCAGAGTTGTGTGTGTGTGTGTGTGTCTGCATATTTTTCATGCTTACAGTCTCCAACAACCCTCCTCATTGCTACACAAGCTTCTCCAGAGTTGGTAATTCCCAATTATCCAATTACAGCAATTTGATAATTACACACATTTTTGTTGCTTCCTCAGTCGGAGACGAGATCGACGGAGCAGATGAATCCAGACGGGCATTTGACTCAGTGCAGATGCAGTTAGCTACGCTCACAGACGCTGCATTCACTCTACTGCTTTCCTACAGTTTATGTCACAGAGAGAAACACACAATGCCAACGCTGATAAAAAAAAAAATATTGGAGTATAATACAGCAATAATATATGAAATCTTTCCTTAACATATGTCCACGCTGAGGACTGTGGATTCATTTCAACCTACCATCCAAGTACTGCAAACAAAACAGTGCATACATCACTTTTTAACATTTCAGGAGTTTTGAAGGAACTTTGGTGAAACTCTTTATTTCTATATGTTTCAGCATGTGCAACCTTTTCTATACAAAAGGTCATCTCAGGCATTATAAGCACTTTCATAAGACATTATAGTGCATTTTTAAGGCTTTATAAAAAAGATGTATTGTAAGTGGTGGAAATAAATCATTATGAGATCAGCATTCATGAGACAGTTCTGGCCTCTACTTCGTACACTAATTCCTGATTATCAGAACCTCGATTACACCGTGGTGGCTTGCCAAAGACAAAACAACTGATACCCTCAATTTATATTTTCATTCGTTTTTTTCACAAGCCATAGCTCGGCATGGCAATGCATAACTGGGTTTGACTAATAGCTGGAAAAATCATTACGAACCCATAATGTTCTCATGCAATGGAAACGTTGTTCACTCTTCCAGAGTGAGAGGTACACTTTCCAAGCTGGCTATAATTGTGTGTTACGTTGAATTCTACTCCAAATTCAATTAGCTTTTTGGCAAAGACATTATTTCTTGAGTGAATATTGGTCCTCTTAAACATCATTCACACTATAGTCTTCAAAATGCTCACAAGGCAGGGGCTGTTAATGCAGCCAGGACCTAGAATTTCTAAAACCCTGGCGACGGCCCTGCCTTCAAGCTAATTACTCACTCGCACCTACAGCTATGAAGTACGTAGCCAATCACTTTTATCAATAGCTACACCTATCTTCAATGTATAATACAACAGTCTGATGCAAAAGTGCATCCAATATTCATTTTATACTAAAACTGGATGAACATAAGATCCCTCTGGGTCTGAGGCCACTGGCAGTGCACAGACTGTGAAAGTAAAGCTCACATTATAACATAAACGCTAAACTTCAGGAAATCAAATAACAATAAAACAAAAAGCTGTAACAAAGCCAAGTTCATAACCCGGCTCTGTTAAAAAAAATAACAAATTACCAGACACAATGCGCCATTACTGAAAGCTTTGCCCGGTTTCTTTACCCTTACAGTGTGCGGTTTCTAATAACGGCTCTGGCAGCGTTGAGGGGGCTGCTGCAGCTGAAATCATCTCCTTCCACATTACCGCAAAATAAGTGTTTGGCTCATTTTCATCAACGAGGAATTAGACGATAGCCAGGAGTCGCTACAAACAATCAATGTTTGCTCAAACATGTCGTGCTTTTCCCGCGTTGCCAACAGCCAATTGTTGTACCAGTTTAAGTGATTATTCATTATCACTGCACGTATACAGCTGGAAACAAGGAATTCCCCCTCCAGTCCATTCAGTGGGAACAAGGTTTTACAAGCAGCGTTGCATGAAGAGCAACAGGCTCTTCAGCTCCTCACTCCCAAGGTAAACATGATGACAAAGTCAGAACATGAGCTCGGCTATTGTGTTGCACCTCCGTGTTGTGTGGCTTCAGAGGAATACAAATCAGATAAAGCCCGGGGCTGAAAGGGGTAAACATGGAAGAAAGGCTCACCTCTGGTGGTTTTGCCATTTTTTGTTAGGATCTGATATTTTTTTGGCATTGTCAGCTTTCTGCCATCTCCCAGAGGTTTCCATGCACACAGGCATGGCCTGGATAAATAGCTTCGGGGCAGGACACACCCTCGACCAAGAATGAGGATCATCTTTCCTGCTTAACAGGAGTTTTTAAAAAGGCGAATCCAGAGGACATGATCAGCGAAGAGTCAGGAGTCGATATCATCTCAACTCTAACCTTTATAGAAAAAACTGACACCACTGACAGTGCAGTTTTGTACCACTGACCCCATTTTATATTTACTGAAGTTTACTAAATGATTTAATTGGAACTTTCACTAACTTTTATATTATATTTTGGATTTTTTTTTGTTGCAACCAATTTATTATTATTTCCTTTTACTGGCTTTATTGTTTAATGTATTTTTCTAATATAATGTATTATATTTATCTTGGCCAAAGGAGGTTTTGTGTCTGTTGGCGCAGATCCAAATAAAGGGACGGATCAAGAAACTTTGTTGTTAAGATATGGCACTTTTTTTTTTTTTTTTTACATTTTCCTTAATTTCTCGGGGAACAAAGCATGGAACTTAATGAATTAAATCAAACATATTTAGGTAACTGGTATCTATGAGTTAGTAGAGCGCATACCTCCACCAAGGTCTAACAGTGCCATTCATAGTTGGTTTTTGGTGTTTTCTATCCTTTATTGTCATTGTCATAATGTCAGATTTTTTGTTCAAAGCATTCAAATAACTAACTAAATTATCAACACAATGAGAAGAAATAGTGGCTGCTCCTCCTCTCGTGTCAGTGCTCCAAGCCCCCAGTCTGGGTCGCTAGTTGCACTGCTAATTGAGCTAAGTAGCTAACAGCAATTAGCGGTTACTGTGGTGATATGCTGCCCCCTATTTGTTTGGAATATGAATTCAACAGGTGGCCATTTCTTACACATTGCACCTTTAAGTGTAATTTGATTGGATTTCTTTTTTGTCCAACCTACCATTTTTGTCACAATCAATTTATTTTTTCCTTTGTGTAGACGTAATTAAGTTAATTCTGTTTTATTACAAAATGATACAGGGTATATAGTATTTATCTAACTGTGTCTGTGATTTTTTGGCATTTTGTATGAGTTTTCATACCAATATAAAAGGCTGAGCAAAAACAGTACATATGATCATGTTTAAACCTGCAAAAACACACTTTACCACAGGGAAACGTCCTCTAAGTTAGTGTCTCCTCTCTGCAGAAGGTGTCGCTCACAGAGGACAAACTCACTGTGACCAGGTGGTGGCCGGTGGCAACCCAGTGACAGACAGGCCCTTTAAAGTGATAGCAGCTGTTGAAATATTTAGCGCTACAGGTGAAGCTATTATACGGAGTCCAGATAGTGCCCGTCTTCACCATCCTCATTCAATCAACAACACAGCAGGGTGGGAAAGAGCCATTCATTTTCTCATCCATGTTTCTATAATTCCCTTCAGACGGTGGGACACTGACCATCGTGTCCGACCATTTATCTTCAGGAGAGACAAATTTAGATTGAACTTGTCTCCCAAATGGCAAATGAACACAGAGACGATCTGCTAAATGTCATAAACAGACAAATCTATAAAGAAAGAACAATTATTATACATTTTAATTAAGAACTCGCCAGCCAATAAATGTCACAGTGGCTGTTAATGTTCTCAAACATTTGCCCTGAATCAACGAGATATCCTGAGGCTAGCTGTGAACTTAACAGTATCATAAATCATAATTTTCCCAAAGAAGCGTCCCCACAGAGCATGTCAGAGACATGTCTTTACAACACAGCATATTTTACAGGTGTTAAATAATGACTGCGACCGACTCATGAGATAAGACCGTGATTATGTAAGCAGATCCACGCTGCCCGTCTGCGTCCACATGCACATAAAGGCAGGCCAACAGGGTGTTGGCTGCTGTATTCGTCTCGGAACTGGTTTCAGAAACTGTTGTTCATGCCATATTGCTCGGTGATCACAAGAAGAGATTTATTAACATGTTCAAACACACACACACACACAGGTGCTTCATTTAGCCGGGAGGGAAGGACGCTGAGGAGAAGGTGAAAGAGTGTTTCAATAAGCACAGCAGTGGCAAACACCCGGAAGGGAAAGGTCCTGGGCTCTGTAAATGATTGAGACTTAAAGAGGCCAACAGAAGGATACAAGAGCCCTTAAACCACATCATTAGGATCAGAGACTTCACGAAAAGTTCAGCCAACAGTGCAGAGATAAGACATTTTACTCCAAACAAGAGCAGATGAGACAGTATCCTGCTTCCTGCCACCGACACTGGCAAAGTATGACGTCACCTGCACATGCACAGGTCAACATTTGCACATCATGGGAGCACACAGTATGTTCTGGCTTTTCTTAAGATGTAACCCTGGATAACACTGTGACGGACCGCAGAGGATAAATCACAGTATGTTATTTCTAACGTTCAGTCACGGCCTTTTAAATTCCAAAACTTCCCAACTTATCCAAGAGAATAACAATCATACATTCTGTCAATTTCGACTTCCTACATCAGACTCCGGGGCTCCGGCAGTTTTTCCACACAGAATTTCCCACATATATACTTTACACCGTGCCACTTTTCGCTGCACCAGGTTGACGAGCGTTCTGTCTGAGAGGCCCGTAACTCTACCTCGTTGGTACTTCTTTCCCCGCCTTACTACTTGTGAGTTCTTTTCCAGAATAATGTTGGTCACAAATTCAAATTGTCAGCCTACATAGCACCAGAATCGGACAAAACATCAAAGGTAACGCAATACACATTCACATACGCACTTGTGTGTATTGTATGTCAAAACATGGACAGGGCCAAAAAATCTGCAAATAATAAGAGATACCTTGCTCCAATTCAAACGTCTTCTACTGGTGGATTCACAGCTTGGCCTATCAAAGCAGCAGCCCCAACAGGATCCTGAAATCACTATCCGCCAAAGTCGTATTGATGAATGTTTTGGTTTTTCAGCAAAAAATTATTTTGTGCCATTAAATGAAGCTTAAAATATCCAAATCTGCCTTAAAAACCCCAATATGTGTAACAGATACCCAAATGTCAGTGAGAACATTACTCTTGTGACACTTTAAACCAAAGGTCACTACACATTCTTCACCATGTTTTCTTCCGACCCTCACAGGCCTAATTGACGCATTGTACGTGCACAATGTGGGCTGGTGACATCACCCCTACTTTCATGTCGGTATGAGGCCTCAGCCCTGCCCCACACTCACAATAGGCTTCTGTCAGTGATAAGAACGTGTTTAGCGTGGGTAAACACTATCTCTGCTACTTCCTCTGTAGCTCGTTTGCATCACGTCTCACTTGCCGATAAAAAAAGAAAAAAAGAAGACCACGTTTGCATGTGGAACGGAGGGAGGAGGGCAGAAGATACAGCCTGTCTGTCTGTGAAGCTCAGAGATGTTTATCAGAGCGCTGATAGCACGCTGCAGCACTCACATAATTTGCAAACTGGATGAAAAGAGGATTTTTGATCCAGAACAGAGTGGTTTTAAAAAGCTAGGATTTGTTTTTTGAGGGTAATACAGTGCATACCGAAAAGCCTGCCAGGCTCAGCTGTGTTAAATACTCGCCAGGGTGTGAACCTGTTCTTGTTTCAGCTCCGTTTTCACACTTTTAAAACTTTTTATTGCCTTTAAAAAACAGCTTATTTGAGAACAGGAAACATGTCGACTCAGCCTTAAGGCGGCTGCACACTTCTCCTATACGATGAACTAATTTTCCTCATATGCTTCCATGCAAAAGAGATGCAAACTAATGTAAAATGCTGCCGGCTCCTAAACGTCGACCTCTTGCACCTCGTCCAGAAGAATATCTTACTTTACGTCCATAACCTGTTTTCCTGTGACATGTAGGACAAACTGCAGCTCCGTAAACCAAACTTGTACCTTCATTCCACTTCCTTCAAGGACAACAGAAGTGGTTCAACCTGATTCAGTTACAATCTCTTTTTCACAATACTCTCAAGAGAAGCGTGAAGAGTTTGTATGCGGTGGGGAAAGAGGGTAATCCTTTGTATTGAACTGGAACACATGCTAACTAATAAACAACTGATTTGCTAACAAAACCTCGATGTGAATATCCTACCATAAAATACTTAAAACGTCACATCATTAATCAGCTGAAGAGCTGAAGTCTCTGTTGTTAGCAAAATAGCCAAAACAGCTAACTTAGCCAAAGTAAATTCCAAAGTTTTCCTATTAGCACATAGCTAATTTGTTTAATTTGCACACAAACAGAAATGTAAAAAACTGGCAAGCTTACTGATGACGAGATTCCAAAGTCACTGCGCCTGGTTTTGGAAAGAAAGACCACATAGGCGATCTCTCCCTGACACTTAGAACTGCCCATTTTGCTTTTCTGTTCATGTAAGCAGGAACTTTGGGAACGTAGGTGGGCACATCAAGCGAAGCTAGCCGTTGTTCCATGGTCCAGTGTTAATGCTAAGGCTAAACTAGGCTACTCCAAGGACCTTACGTTAAAACCTGGACACAGCACTGCAGGTGGAGCCCTGTTCATTCCTGTGAAGGCTGCTCAGTGGTGCTTTGAAGCCAAAATGGCTCAACTTCTCGGCCAGACAATCACCCAGATCTTCTGCGATCTCTGGATTAGCACGTGGCTAACTTGAATAGAAATGATTGATGATTTAATCTTGCAGCTCTTCTACACTTTCCAATGTTAATGTCAAGTCAAACGAGTCATTTCACAGGGGCTGTGATGCTCAAAATAAATTATCTGCCATTTTGCAACCACTTGTTTTACTATGTAAGCTTATGGGAAAAAGTATTTTGGGCCCCAGTGCATCAGGTGACATTGTAATTACATGATTTGGCCACTACGAAGGCTGGCTTCAAATCCTGGCCTTCTTCCTGGGGGCTTGTTCTACTCACCTCGAAAACGCTAGAGTGGTAAATATAAACCTTCAGAATATTTTAAACCACTGCTGGTCGCGTCTCTACGTTGCTTTCATGTCGTCTGTCAGTTCCTCCGGGGTCAGCGTTGGGACGCGAGCGGGGAAGGTGGGGCTAATCCCAAACACGGGAAAGAGCTGAGCTGGCTGTGTCCGCGGTGGGAAAGGAGAAACAGACTAACACACACCCACACCTGCCAACATGTCGAGCCGCTGCAATTACATTTCTCACGAGTTCTACCAAACTGAACTGAGGGCCTGAAAACGGTTGCCCGTCACAGCGTGTTCCATACAGGCAGCAGAACGGTAAGGTGGAGCAAATCCGACCCCAATCACAAACTTGTGACCTGAACATACACATCTAATCACATCAGTATGACCATTATTCACAGCGCCGCAGACTCACAGAGATCCTGTGTGCAAACCATCTTGGCCGCAGGACCTGAACACTGATATCAGCTGAACAGACTTCCCACCGTATCGGATTTGAGCACCCTCTTAAGATCACTGGTAATCATACGGATGACTGATTAGCCTCACATTCCTCTCATTCCTCACACACCGTTTTCAAACCCTCGAATCATAAAAGTCTTAACTTCACTTGCTTTCTCACTGCAGGTCAGGATTTCAGTTCAGCCCCCTCGTGTTTATGGAGCCGTTATGAAAAGTGGGAGCGCTTGTTGACTTCATTTCTTTTACTGTAGAGAGCGGAACTGATCGGGAGGCAGGGACCCGCAGCATGCCACCAATTACCAACAACAGGGATCATACCGAACAGATTCAGACGGCATCAGAGAGATTTCTCTCTATTTAAAAAAAAAAAAAAGGCCTGACTAAGTTTAGCTTTGGCGAAAACAACAAAATCCCACCGAACTGCTTCCCTACAATCACGGAAACCTCGTAATTCCACGGCCTTTATGGTGACAAACGCCGTTTGAAGCTGACAGACCCCGACGTATTTACATCCCTTCCCTCTTGAGACGAGCCTGGCTCAGAGACAGACTCCAGAACAGAGCCGGTGGTGGTGTGCTGGTGGGCTGTAAAGAGCTTCCTGAAGCTTTTTTTTTTTTTTTTTTTTTTTACGAGCAGCTCGGAGACCGCAGCCACCTCATTTGATGATGACATCATAAATCTTTTAGCGGGGGACACTTGTTCTCAAAAAAAAAAAGGAGATGGAGATGGTTTTGTAATCACGTGACCACGGTGTGTGAATTTCGGTCACGTGGTAACACATGGCTGTTTGTTGTGGTGGGCGGGGGGGGATGTGAAAGACTACAGACCATCTGACAACAACTGAACCATCTGCTATCCAAACTTTGCTGTAAGTGGATCCTGTGCTGAGAACTTCTGGTTGTTTATTTGTTTCTTAATGTAAAAAACAAAACAAAAGAGAGACAGATGGCTCCATGGGGCACAACGGTCAAAATTCACTCTGAAATTAATAAAAGCCAACCGTTTGATAGGTTTCAGTTCAGTGTGTTCACTTAAGTTCAACAGATCCATAGGAAACCATACTTTAAATCTTCTAAATGTTCCCTAGCTGCATCACTGGAACGGCTGAAAAAATGAAATGCTTAGTCGGCTGGGATGAAATTCAATCATTTTTGATAATCGACCGTTCGTTTTGAGTCATTCTGGCAAAATGCCAAAGATCCTCTGCTTACAACATTCAAATGTGAGGATTCGGTGCTTTTCTCTGTCTAATATGTTCACCTGTATTTCACATAGCCGTTCATCAGACTAAATAAACTATTGGAATTGGTCGCTTTGGGCTGTGATCTGCTTTTTTACCATTTTCTGCCATTTTTTAGACAATGACGATTAAGTGCTGAATTGACAAAATAACCTGCTTAGTCGAAAATAAAAAATAATCGTGAGCTGCGGCCCTAAAAAATCTCATGAACATCTGATCGCAAACACACAACCAAGGTGGAAAAATAACCTCCCTGCAGCCGGGTGATAACTGATGGGGGGGGGGGAATCCTCTAATCTCAGCAGAGAGAAACCTGAACAACAACCTCTTCTCTCCCCCAGAACGTAGCTCCAGAGGCTCGGTTTACGTCGGGGGGTGTTTACTGTGAACAACATTGATTTAACAGGTGGAAGAGAACACCTGTGTAGGAACGACACTCGCACACAAGACGACCCGCCGTTAATCATTGATGATGTTTGCTGGTAACTCGGCACCACCTGCATTCTGTCTCCGTCACAATGGATATCTGAGTTCAAAGCTCATTAGGACAACAGAAGGTGAAGCAGGGACAGTGAGGGAATGCCACCTACAAACACTGTACTTCTGAGGCACCTGTGCTTTACTTGAGTATTTCCATTTTCCTGCTGATTTACACTTCGACGTCCACTTCATTTTGGAAAATATCACAGTATCACCGTGAAGTTCTTAACCTGACAGGCATGCATCTTGATAGGAGACTTGAAAATGTACGTTGTATGGTGGAACACAATGTACATGACAAATGTTGATTTCTGCAACCCTACTACACGGCGGTAACCCAACATGACTCCCAAAACATCCCAAAGCGAATGCGGCGATCTGCGTTTGAAAGTATCTGTTTGAAACCAGCAACGTAAAAGCAAAATTGGCACAGCTAGACGACATTATAGTGGAATGCCAGAACAGCGGACTGGGCGCTTACGTTACCCACAATGCAACTTCTGGGCTTCTGAGCGACATCACTGGAGGCGAATTATCAGATTACATGCAGCTTCATCTGGAGCCACAAAAAGGCTTTAAACTACTTTTTTTCCTCCCCCTCACATGGAGCAGCAAAACCTGCAATTGTGCTTTTGAAAAATACAATTGGTGGAGTTACCCTTTAAGTATTGCTCGTAAATAACCTTTGAATGCTTTTTTGCACATTTAACATTAGACTTTTACCCTTTTACTGCTGGTATGGTTGACTTTCACTTCTCCTAAAGTCATATATTCTTTTTAAAGCACCACTGATCAGAGGCAGGCTGAACTTGAGACTCCCAGTGCGAGGCTGTAAAACAACTTTTCCCAACAGCCATCATCAACAACAACACGTGGATCCGAAGCACTGACGCTGCGAGCACTGCACGGTTTTTGTTTTTTTTTTTCCCCCCCTGCAACATTACGAAACCAGATACCTCTGAAAACATGTCATTAAGGCACTGACTGGTTTATTGGCCGAGGTTGCAAAATTGTGAACTATGATTAGAGACGGGGTGGGTCCACTCCGGTCTCTATGGTGAGGACAGAGGAGTGGAAACACAGCAGGAGGGGGGTTTTTTGTTGTTGTTTTTAATTTAACTTTAAAAGGAAATGAGTAGTTTCGTCATTTAAACTGGGAATCCACCAGTAAACCCAGCAGAAGACTCTGGTTTTCCCCCCTAGGACGCACACCCAGCCCTTCCCTTCTTCCACCCACCCGCACATGTCAATCACAGACAACTGTCAGGGGAAAGAAAGCCAAACACACACATCAAGACCCAACAACCCCTCAAAACATCAATATCACGCTGAAATCTAACATGTAAATTAAAAGTAAAAGTTCCAAACAAACACGCGTAAATGTTGCGCGTCTCTTCCTCCTGCTTCTCTTACCGTCGGACGGATCCTCCGGCTGGTTTCGGACGGAGCGGAGCGCACACACACACACACAGACACACACACGAAGCGCTGCCGTCGATCAGCAGCAAGCAGGTTTTAAAACCACGAACACACTCAGGATCTGAACTGCGGGATGAAAATAAACACGAGATCGCAGTCGCTCCCGGTCACAGCTCCATCGCCTCCAGGTTTCGTAACAGAGCGCGGAGGTATTATGTGTGTAACCAGGCTACTTAACCTGCCCCGACGCGCACTCACGCACAAACACACACACGCACACACACACAAAGGTGACACCGTGCTGATCCTCGCTGAACGCTCCTCCCTCTCTGAGCTCCACCAGGCCCCCGTCAGTCCGTCAGTCCCTCCGTCCGCCGGAGCGCTGCTTCACGACCGGCTGTGTTTTTTTTTTTCCCCTCATCAGAAATAAAACCCTGGAGGCTTCTTTACGCGTGCGTGAAATTACTGGATAGTCTGTTTGTAGGAATAAAGGCGTTAAAACACTGAAATGAGTCTCCAAAAGTACCAAACATCTCTCTGGAAACGATATTTTCACTTGTTCCAGTTTTTCAAAAAGCAGAAAAAACATAATTTGGGACCGGACGATGTTGAGTTTTGGGAGTTTTGTTAACATGAGAAAGGTTTTCTTTAAACAAGACACCATGACAATATGAGATAGAGTTAGATAATTCAGTTAAAATAAAAATGTAATTCGATATCCGCATTATGGCGCCCCCTTATGGACAAATAAGTGAAATACGAGAATAGACAGAGTGAACAGGAACTACTCCACATGACAGATTAAATATCATGTGTCTTAAAATAAAAATACAAGACATTCATTTCTCTACACGCTTAAAAACAACAACAACTACTACTACCACAATGATGAGAACAGTAATAATAATTATAGGAAAAATAATACCAATGATAATATGATCATATAAATATGAATAATACAAATATTATTATAAGAAATACAAACTAAAAATGATAATAATAAGAAAATAAGAAAAACTAATAGTAATGTGAAATTAATAATTATAAATAATTATAATTATTTATAATTAATAAATAAGTAATAATAACAATAATAATAGAAAATACATAACAACATAATTAATCAATAAATATAGTTTTCAAAAAATAATTGATACATTAATTATAACATAAAAATACAAATAATAATAATAATAATAATAATAATAAACAAAGTTACAAAGTGCTTTACGATTTGGAAAAAGGATTCAAACATACACCGAGGCACATAAAAAAAGAGAATAATAATAATAAATGCAAATACAAATAATAAACTTATAAGACATGTTGGCAATAAGACAGTGTGTAAGAATAATAAAAGAGCTAAGTTTGTGCAGGGATACCTTTTAAAGGAGCGATATGTCAGAAATTTGAGTTGAACACATTCGCAATTTAACTTAAATAATGAGCAGAAAGTTGAAGAAACTGAAAGCAGCTCTGACTCATAGTCTGTGTATTGTGTTGCAGAGATATCTACTGGTCACCTCATCATCACCAACACGTCTCCAGTGTCCCCAAGCTCCCAATCTGAGTGGAGTCAGTATCATTAATATTAATTTGACACGTGGCCACATCTGACAGTATATATTACAACTCTAAGAAGTGACTTAAATGATGGTACTGATTCTGTGAGCCACAGATCATCAGGCAGGGAGGTCCAGAGCTGAGGGCCCTAGATTGCTAAAGCTCGGTCACCTTTGCTCTTTGTCTCATGGAACAGCTAGAAGGACTTTGCAGGGAGGGAAGCAGCAGTGGGAGCGAAAACATGTGATTTAAAGGTGAAATCTTATAATCAATTCTTGAACTACGACAGAGTAAAAGCATTGACAGGCATCTCTTATTCCCGGCACAGTCGATCCAAAAACCGAGACTTTCCTCAGAAGCTTGTTTTGCTCTTGTCTTATACTTTCCCTACATTACACCCCTTGCTTTATTTTATTGGTTCTGTATAAAGCCTTTTTATACTGGAGGCTTTCAGTGTTTCCATGTGCGGTTCAGCGGGATCGTGATCATTGTGATTTCCAGCATGTAAATTATACTGTGGAGTTATGAAAAAAGGCAGAACCTGCATTTATGCTTGATTGAAGGATACATTTAGCCCGAGTCACAATTAAAAAAAAAAAAAAAAGTCAGAAGCAAACTTATCTTAACGTATTTGGTGCTGATTATACGAGACTGAAAAGAAAATATATGCCTCTGATTTTAAATGGAAGATGCATTTCTTTTGTTTTGGAGTTTGTTTTTAAAAGATGAGCAGGTCTGTAGCGACATCTAGTGGAGGAGCAGTGGAAATGCAATGTTCCCCCCTCCAACAGCTGTGTCTCCATCTGCTCAGAGGAAGAAGGGGAAGAAAGTACTGAAAGTGATGATACCACAGTGTGAAATACTCTGTTAAGATCAGTAAAAAATATTGCCTAAATAAAAGTACAAATGTATCAGCGCCCACATGTTTCAACCACCAAGAGTATATTTCACAACACATGATTGTGGAACATCTGCATACTTCACACATCCTTGTCCTTGTTGTAAGTATCTGGTGTCCTGTCATAGATTTAAAGGACACCGTCATGTCTTTGGTGTTTTCTAGGAATCAGTTTGTTTTGAGTTTACATTTAGCCAATTATAACTTACACATGTTGGGCAATCTATAGATTCCAAACTGTTATAGTTTTAGTCTTATTTTACACTTTTTTTGGGGGGGGGGGGTGATTGACAATGCTTTCATAATAATGACACGATTAAGTAATGAACCACCGAATATGTCACAAGAGGTGACTGGTTTTGTGGAGACGTGGCATATTAGAATTTTTCTGAAATACTTTCTGTTTCTTTTTTTTCTTTCCTTTTGTGAGTCTGTAATGAAAAATAAATACACAAATATCATAATTTTTTAACGATTTGCATTTTGTATAATTAATATTTGTAATGCAACTTACAACTGAAGATGTCAGATAAATGTAGTGAAGTAAAAAAAAGAAAAAAAAGAACAGTATTTCCCTCTGGGGTGTAGTGGAGTAGAAGTACAAATTGGCATAAAGTGGAATTACTCTAGTACTTGTGTGCAAAGGTGGGCTACAGCTCTTGAGTAAATATACTTGATTATTTTCCAGCGCTGGCCTGATTGGATCGCCCTGCTTTGTGCATCAGGGGTCCTGACGGTGAGTGGCACCACCTCCATCACCTCCACCCACTGCAGGGCGAGAGACAGACAGACAGAGAGAGAGAATAGAGAGAGAGAGAGAGGCGCTGTGGGCTGGACCGACTGAACCACAGTGGACAGGACGCACCGACCTGTCGACACCGGACACTGATGAGGCGACCGAACCTCTAGAAAACGACCCCTGGTTTCATTTCTTTCTATCTATATATTTATTATTATTATTTATTTCCACGTGGTTGTGGATCTCGATGGCTGAAGCTCGGCGTGAAGAGGAGCAGGAGGGGGAGCGCAGAGACCTGCGGGACGTCCGGACCAGAAACCAAACAACAGGTATGTTTGGGAAAGTACCAGGCTGCCGGTTCTGTGGTGGACCGATTCCCGAACCAACTAACGGACACCACGTTTTTAAAAACAAATATGCAACTGAGCATTTTATATCGACTTTTAAGAGAGCTAGGTGGATTTAATATCCAAAAGTTCTGTGATTAACTTCCGGAGAGCAGTTTTTTTTTTTTTTGTATCAGCCACAGATCACTTGTACTTTACATCGTTTAGCTGTATTGTTTTGTAATTCTCCTACTATTCTAGGCGGCATTGTTTTCCATTCATTCATGTGATGATTAATGGCCAGACATTTTTTTTTTTTTTTTTTGTATTTGCAGCATATAATGACGTCACAGTGCATTTTTAAAGGTGCATTATGCAGTTTTGGTAAGACATTTTTAAGCAGAAGAGAAAGCTCTCCATTGACCTTCCCCAAACAAACCAAACAAACAAACTAATGAATAGATAAACAAACTGTGACCTTAGAGGACAACACTTACTGTGTTTATATGTGGCGGACCCTGCCACTTTTCTAGCTTCGGATGGTGTTCTGGGGACCTTATTGTCCTCCGAGAACAGCTTGTTTATTCAGCTATATAAAATAATTAACATTTCTTTGTATTATTACCTAATTTTTATTGAGTTATTGATCTCTTCTCCAAAACTACATAGCACCCCTTTAACCTCTGACCTTTTGGATGTCAAATCTCATAATTTCATAATTTTATCCTGTCAGATATTTGTACTTCATATTTAATTGTAGATGTGTTTTGTGTGGCTACAATCACCTTGACCTCTGACTCTCTGAGCTTTCTACCAGATCTGAAGAAAAATCCTCAAGGCGTTCTTGAGATATCAAGGTTAACAAGAGCGGTGCGGACAGATAACCTGAAAACATAATGCCTTAGGCCACGGCTGTCGCGATCGCCATAAAACTGATTGTAATCCGATTACTTTGAAGATTCTTACGTGTAACTTCGAGAAGTCTGCTTCAGCTGCTATGAAACACAAATCTCCCCTTCAGCAGGAATCAGTGAGGCTGCATAAACAATAACCTGATGAGCGATTATTTGAAGGAACAAATATTTATTTTTGGGTCCTCTCATCACTTAAGAAAAGTGTCGTCCCTGCTTCCTACAGGTGGAATGTTCAGTAATGACATGTTCTCGTGCCTGAGTAACGACGGCTGCAGGCAACAGAGCTGAAACCTGTCTGTCGCCTTATTAGTACCATCCATTTCCTCTCCAGTCAACCACCTAGAGGTTATAGAGAATCTGACACACACACACACACACACACACACATCTCTTTAGTGTGAAATCTGTCACCGAGAAGGAAACAACTCTCTTGTTCCTGTCGGTTTTGTCTCACTTGCAGATCCGTAGTGTCGGTATCAACCCCTCTGATTTCATGAACAAACACGACTTTCATTTTCAGTCACCTGCCTCACACACAAATATCGAAACCGCCTCAGTCTTAGTTAGAATTTCCCCCCCAGAGGACGGTTCCACGTCGAGATAACAGTTGTCTTGTCCTTGTTTTTCCTGAGCGACACCTGGTGCACAAACGCTTATTCCTCGAACACCCCTGTGCCCAGCCCAGCTATCTGCAGTGTATCTGCTCAGACTGCCACCACTCCCCCCTCCTCACAAACCACACCCTGACCCCACCAGCTGTCTGGATGGGAATTTCTGCCAGTCTCTGCGGGCAGACAGGCTGCTGTGTCATGAACAAGCACTGCCTGTCCGTACTTGACGCAGTTTTTTCTTTTCTTTCAGAATAATGTTTTATCATAACGCACTCTGACTCACACTGGCTCGTGGCATCGTGGATCCGCGCCATCATCGGCGCGTCTCGGGAAGTTTCCGCTGTGACTCACTCGTCAGCGTTGACAACATCTAATCTTCTCTGACTAGAGGTCCACGCCGGGTGCTGACACCGTGTTAGTCACTCGTCGCACCAAACTCTGTCTTGTTTACCAAGTCGGGGCCAAATCTGTGTTTGACAGCCGTCTAACAGCGTGAAAACTGTTGTGTCTACGCAGATGAATGTTTGAATGTCTGGCTTCACAGTCGTTGCTGAAAGTGTTCAATTTTCTCTGCGCTCACTTGAAAATCTGATTTAGAGAGGCGGGGCCTATGAGCATGATTTGTGACATCACAAATAGTTTAGAAACTTCAAGTCTGCAGTACACATACACTGAGGATGGACATCTCACGTGAAGCAGACTAGTTCTTTGGATACAGCACATATTTGCATCATAGATTGAGGATCTTTAATGAAGGAGAGGGAGTAGATGTACTTTCACGACTTTAGAGGATAAAAGAACTTTCTATGTGTCTTTCATATCGAAAAACATAGTTAGTCAGTGTCTTTAAGCACGTCTAGAGGGGATCTTTAAACATGACACAGCAGTGATGGAAGAAGTATTCATATCCTTCTTCCAATGAAAAAATACTAATACAACGCTGTGAAAATACTTCACTACAAGTAAAAGTATTGTATTCATAACCTTAGTTCAGTCTTAAGTTAATGTCGTGTTCATAGTTTAAATCTACAGCGATGTGTCATATTCCAAAAGATCATCATATGTTTGTACATTGCGGTCCAGTCAGAACCACTTGTCTCTGAAAAAGTCAACTTTTCATGAGCTCAGAAAACTGTGACGATGCATTTTTTTCCAGCTCATCAAAGAGGGTTTTTTAAAAAGTTGATTTAGTTCAAGAAGTAGGAGAATTTTCTCATCTTATGAAGGAAAACGTGTAAAAAAAAAAATTATAATAATAATAATCTATTTCCCAATGCCCACAATCACAATTTGGAGATTTTGACTGGACAAATGTGGTACGAAAAATGGACATCAGAAAATGAAATAGCAACTAAAGCTGTAAGACAACATTTGCCTCTGAGATGAAGTTTGGCATGCTCCACTTTGTGCTGGAGTGCTTATTTAAATACCACCACTGTGACACACGGTATTATTTATAAGTGAGTCAGCAAACTTGCTCGTGCCTGTTGGAAAATGCCAAAGCTGGACAAAGACTGAACAAAGACTAAAGCGAAATCCTTTCTCAGACTTCGCTGTTATGAAGTTGTGTCTGGTGCAGGACGACACTCAGAGGCAGACTGTTTTTCTTTCTTTCCTTTTGTTGCCACCCGCTTCACCAGCTGCTGTGTGACGGCTGTTGCTGTGCTGAGTAATGTCAGCATGTGTTCAAGTGAGACTGCAACTGTGAAGGGAAAGCCTTTCCTGCTGAGTTCAGCAGCTTTCTCGGCTGTTTCTGGTGTCATGTTCAGATGTCAGCGGCCTGCGAATACAAAAGGAGCTGATGCTGATTAGAAATACAGAATCCCAAACTTTAAGAAGCGTTCATGACGTTAGCCTGTAGCTCAAGACAGATAGCACGGATAGCTCTATCCCACGAGACACTGCAACAATTGCAACAATTGGATGATTGGGTACTTTGGACTTTTAATGAATGACACATCCAATGGAGAATTCCTACTTTCTCTTTACCAAGTGTCCCGTGATGCTTGAATCATAGTTTGAATAAAAACTGACACCAGATGAAAGTAATGACAGGGCAAATACCACAGAAGAAGAACTGGCTGGTCAACTGACCTACATTCACATAAAAAAGATGATGTGACCTGTTACTTGTGGTGTCCCACAGGCTTCATGTCTCCTTGTTCCTGCTTGTAGATCATGATACATAACTTCATGTTGCTGTTTCTTCCATTCTTTAAAAATGTATCTGAGATAATAATGTCTCAGTGTTGCAGTTATCATTAGAGCCCACAGAGACTGTTACTTGACATCATTGTAAATGGGGGCCAACTAGTGAACTCTAAAATGTTATCCGACATCTCAAATATTACCAAATCTATTTAAATGTTTTCACGCATCATCAAAGTGCATATTCTATCAATAAAAAGAGAGTAATGTTCATATTAGTTCATATACTAGTACTGTACAGCAGGAGTCGGGAGTAATTTAGACCGAAGATTTGGAGAAACAGAAACTTCTTTGATTGAATGCCTGCTGTTGATACTGCATCAAAGATCACCGGTTTCAAAAGTAACTGGTACTCTGAGCAGCTTTGAGAAGAACACCATGTACGTTTGCAAGTGAGTAATATTTCAGTAATGTAATGTAGTAGTAGTCGTATGTCAGTACTCTTTCCACCGCTGCTGGGGAGAGATACTCCCCCATTCTATCACCAAACCAATTTCAAATCAGTACTTGGCCTAATATAAGATGACAGGAGCGCTCATCAGACTCTCTGGGAGCCTTTAGACCTTTTCAAAGTGCTAAATGAAAACCTTTGGTGAGACATCACTGAGCTCATGTGCTCCAAGCCTTTGGTGCAGCCTCCCAGAGCAACAGAGGGACGGTTAAAAGTGTTGATATTTTTAAAAAGTGAGCTCAAAAGCTCCTGGATTTTGCCCGGAGTGTTTCTGTGATCAGAAATGATCTCATCAAACTTTGTAGCTTTTATTATTAGTCATACATCTTTAAACTTTACCAGTTTATTTATTTATTTATTTACTTTGACATCTTACTTGTGAGACAGCCCCCACTGCATCACAGTTCTTATTTTGTGTTCATCTGTACTAACCAGGATGAAATATGCCATGTAACCTATGTAAAGTTTGATTCGTTTATCGATGGTATACACGTTCAGTTTGCAGCCAAACACACACACTCTGCCTCATGACCATAATTTAGTAGTAGTGATTTTAGACTCATGCCAGCTAAAGATGGCACAGAGCAGTGTGACATTTTACTTTGAAGGGGAAAAGACAGTGGCCGTGTAGTGTGGCACAACCACCACTTCCTGAATGACCACATTCCAGTTCATCATTCCCGCCAGGTAAACACAGGTGAGCTGAGATATCGCAGGGCCCTCCCTCTGTTCTGTTGTCTGTGGGTGTGTGACTGCGAGTCCTTTTTCACACTCTCCTCGTTGGACCTGGAGGAAGGTTCCTGTTGGACGTAATCCTTGTCTTTCACCCGTTGCTGGAGATTTGAAATTGAATCCTTTAATATCCTCTCAGGTAGGGGCATTGCTGCAGCGTCACAAGAGACGTGTTCTGTAGAGCACATCAGGTGCACGAGTGAATAGGTTACAGCCAGACAACTGTGCCACCGTGCCATGTAAATCAGGTTGCGCGTTAACAAGGAAACTGCGAACAGAGCGGCTTAGTTCTTCGTCTGCCAGTTGCTAAAACGCCCCTGTCTCATTAAGTGAAAGTTCAGAAGCTCTCTCATTCTCACATGTTAACGTGTAACATGAGGCGGCAGCACTGGGGCACTAACAGATAACAAGCAGCAGGTGTGACAGGTGGATTGGACTGCAATCGGGGTCATGGTTTCAGGCTGGAGGCGTTCACAGCACTGCCGGCTTCAACCACCGACTGTAGTTTCTCTTTGTTTTCCTCAAATATGGAGGAAAACAAAGGAATTCTTATTAGATCAGAGTGTTTGCATTACTGATATTACTCTCTGGCTGTTAGGATACAGAGTAATATCCTTTTACGACTCATTGAGACAGGAAATGACACCATCCTCTGTTCCTAATCTTTAGGGACACATGCTGTTGTTACAGAATCACATTTTCAGTATCTGCCGACCGCACTGCTGCCATTTGTAGGACTTCTGTTAAAGGATGTTTTTACGAGTCATGTTTTGTTGCTAGATGTTTGCTAAAGTACAGGTAATTTGATAAACTGTGACTAACATGCATAGAAGATATTAAACGTAAATTCATGAAATGTACAGAGAAGGGAATGTAAAGCGTTTGCAGTCTTTTGTATGGAGGAAAAATGATAATGCGTCATGGTTTCATAATCTCCGCTTTCTTTCGTAGAGTTAAATCTGGAAGCACTGACACACTTTAGACCAACTGGTTCATCCAGGTTTGTCTGCAGGTCCTGCTGGTTGAGGGTTAGGTTCTTGTATTTCTAGTTTATGCAGTCTGTAAGTAGCAGCAAGGAGCATTTTGAATTAAACAATGGTTGGGACATAAAGTAAAACTTTTAAATAGCAGTCTGTGAGCTTCTGTCAAGCCTGCCAGTTCACATTGTTCAATTCTTAGTGTTGCAGAAGTAATTGACCTTGAACCAAGTCTCAAACTCTTCCATGTTGGGTCCTTGACTTTGAAAGAATACAGCCCAGGAAGTCTTTGAGGTGCCCTTTAAGGTGATGTCTAAGAAGGTGTGGGAACCCTGCAGGGTATGATGATCTTTTTCTGGAAGCTTTTTTGCCTGATGGTCCTCAGTTACTGAATATTGTCTTGGTTGTCTTTCCTGTACATTTAGGATCATGGTCCTCTCTCAATTAACTTCAGTTAGTGGAAAATGTGCGACAGTATACAGAAACTTACAAGGCCTTCAGTTTTTACTCACTGTGGGTCAGAGGTGGACGCCTTCAAGCACCCTCACAGCTGAAAGTCAGTACTTAGTCAGTCTTTCTTGTTTGTAATTTCAAAGCCAGCGAATCGAAACAATGAAGATCGTCTCACTTTACTGGTACAAGCATACTAGAAATGGGCCATACAACAATATAATCCATGAAGCTTTATAAAATATCAACCGTGGTGATGATCTCTTTAACATTTCTGATATTGTTGGCAAAGTTGCGAATGAATGAGAATGACTGCTTTTATAGCGATATCAGATATTAGTGTGGTTTTCGCATCGATTTGATAAAGCATCTTGATTTGTCAGGTATTAAATTTTCTGGATTAGACAAAAAATAGTCGCCCTCATTTGTTTATTCTATCATTTACTCCTGTAACACACTTCTATAACAAATTGTACTTGTAATTGACATAAATCCTCATGACATTAATGCCAGTATCTGTCTCCTCTGTTGCTTCTTTTAAAACTACTGTCCCTCTCTGTTTCCTTCCGCAGATCTTCCTGAAAGAACCAAGTCGGATCATTTACACTCTAGGTAGGTCATTTTTCCTTCAGCCCAATTATTTCCCAAAAGTTGCGGATCCACTATCAGGTGTTTTTAGTTTCACCAAACTGTGTGTGTTGCTGCCGGGGACGGGGCACTATCCCTTTAACAGTCAGATCTGCTGATGGTGAGGTTGTGAACGGGCCAAACAATGCACCGATCTATTCTCACTGACTGACTGACAGGAGGTCAACACCGGGACGAATACGTCATGCTGCAGTTTTTTTTAGTTGTTGTTTACAGACATTAAGGAATAATCAATTAAATAAACCACGTGGTATTGAGGTGAAGGGGAGGATTGCTGGTCTCCCCCCCCCCCTCGAGGGGTTTACATCACCCTCCTGCAGTGAGTCCTTAATGAGCAGGATATGTGGTAATGATGAGCCACCCTCCTCTGTCGAGAGAGTTCACCGCAACAGTTCACATCACAACTGTTTTTTAATCTCGACACCTTTTAATCGAGGTAAGCACAAAGACCGCATTATTATGATGTGATGAGATTTAAGGATTAGACGACGATGACGACAGAGAGGCCGTCAGCCCGGGGATATCAGTCTGTGTCGAACATGTTTGAGTGGTCATTCGTCCCGTGTTTACCTGGATGTGGTACCGTCTGCTAGACGCCAAGGTAGGTTGGTTTCATGTGAGCAGCATTTCTGTTCTGTTCTTGAATCGATTTAAACTTGAACAACCGAAACTGTGTTTGTTCATTTGAACAAATACTTGCCTCACTAAATCCTCTTTGTTGTTCCCTTAATTAGTCTATAACTATCTTGTATCCACATGAACCACACCTTCCGTATGTTTACTGCACTCAGTAATATAGGGCGAAGTATGAAAGTAAGCCTGCTTTGTTCCTTTTGCCCGTCTCTGTGCAGCTCTTGGCCTTTTTTGAAAATAATTTCCCTCCATTTTCTTTCTGTTTTAAAGTTAGAGGTCACATTACATCCTTTATCTCTGCATAACTTGGCATCACCTGTATAAAGGAGCAACATGAATGGAGCGTATTGTGTGGTGTTGCCCAGCGGCTGAGCGAGGAGATTTCTCCTTTAACAATTGAGTCACCACAAAGGTATGAACCTGCTCGTCTGTATGAGCCCTGCAGCATGGTGATAAATGGGTTTCCTGTTCTGCTCCTTTTTTTTTTTTTCAGCCAAGGTCCTCTGTCTTCTATACGGGCCGCCATCAAACGAAGTAAGTTTGCCTAAACCCGAGGGTCAGTGACATTCTGAGATTGCGTAACAGCAACACATTAAGGGTTAATTCCTTGTATAGCCCTTCTGCAGAAACTGAAATTGACATTTTCTCATAAATTCAAAAGCACAATGTAAAATGTTTCTTTTAAATCTGATTATTATTATATTAAAGGCAAAATTTAAGACATGATTAATGTGATTTTTCTTCCTTCAGCAAAATCAAACTCCCAGAGTGACAACACCAGAGAAAGAAGGTACTGTGAGCAAAGGACAAAAAAAAGAAACCCAGTATTAATAACAAATACATCATCTGTAATCATGTGCACTTTGGTTTTGTGGTTCAGGCGACCAGAGATCACCATCGTCTCAGCAGAACCTCTGGCCAGTAACAACTGGTTCCCAGGAACCACTGTGGTTTTCCCTCCTCCTCCTCCTCCTCAGTCTGGCTGGTCGGCAGGCATCCAGGCTGTTTCCCAGGTAGCCTTCGTCTGATTGACAGTGTTTGAGTTCTCTTGGCTGTTTTCTCATCGGTGAACAATGCCGGCCCCAGTCTGCTCTGATTGGTCAGCTCTCGCAGGCCTGAGCAGGCACCGCCCACCATGTTTTCATATCACTTCTAGCGATTTTTATTTTTGCAACAATGGCCGTGACTGTATAGTTGTGACATCGCAATCTTACAGAAGTCCTGACGGCTCGTTTAAAGGCCCAGTTTCTGAATAAGGACTGTGCCTTTCTACGTAGATGAGTCTTTGAAACTCACACTGTATTAACATATCACCCAGATGTGCTTTACAATTAAAAAAAATACAAAAAAAACAACTACATTTATACCTCTCTTTCTACAATATAGGACCTGATGACGCAAAAATAAATATCCTACCATACTCGGCAGGTACCATAAGCAGAGATGCCACAGTGTACGTGAAGATGATGTGTGCAGATGTGTGAACGCCTCTCTTTTTCATGACTTAGCCCCCACCATCCTATGACCAGGTGATTCAAGAGAAGACCCAGGAAGAGCACACCGTCAAGCCCACTGCAGCCCCCCGCCGGACCACCTGCACCACCACAAGTGCCACACAGACTGATCCTTTGACCTCCACCGCTGTCCCACAGTCAGCGGGGAAAAGACCCGCTGGTGAGCAAACCAAAATCATTTGTACCAAACTGTCGTTTTTTTAAGTTTCGGTCTATCTGAACATGTTTTTCATTCATGTTTCCTTTCAGGTAAAAAGCCGAAAAAACCACCGAGGCCATCACTGCCAAAACCAAAGGACGAAGAACCGGCTGCTGAAACACCATCAGATGAGAAAGCTGGGACAAATCCTGCAGCATCCACAGACACTGAGCACCAACATGAGTCCGAGGCAGATGTAAAGCCACCCAACCAAGCAGATTCCTCCCACACGTGCACCAGCTCTGTCACCGTACACTGGGATATTCCTACAAAACTCCTTTCTCCCGCTGCTGCTGAAACTACTCCCGCCTCCTCAGAAACAGAAAACGTTCAGTGCCCCGTTCCACTTCCTCGTATAAAATCCCGAAGGCCGGCGATCCCTGAGGAGGTCAGAGTTCAAACCTTGGTCTCGCTCAGTGAAAACTGTGACGACACTGAGTCTGATCCTGAGGAGGTCCCATCAAATGAGTATTTAAAGGATTTATTGGAGGTATTTGGTGGCGATAACGGGTGTGAAGAGAACTGTGACGCTGTTAGTCAATCAGACGAGGCCTTACAAGGTGAAGATGCTGCCGGCGAGATGAATACTAGCCACAGTCAACGCAACATCCGGGCCAGGATCCAGGCCTTTGAGAGCCAGGCCGAGGAGGCTGAACTGGTCAAACCACAACCTCAACCCCAGCCCAGGAGGGCGTCCATCAAACCTCCAGTCGCTGCTAAACCTTCGGTAGCTCTTAGACCTCAGTTCAACCACAGTATAGACGATGACAGTCAAAATGTCTCAACCACAAACATCCCCCAAATCCCAACGCCGGCCCCCAGACCTCAGCCCCCTCAGCCCCCAAAGAAACCGGTGGGACTATCCATAAAAGATGAACTAGAGACTCTGCACAACAAGCGGGGCATCCCAAACAGATCGCGCCCTTCTGTATTGACCAGAGCCAATGCCATATACGAAGAGGATGTTTCACCAGTTCCCCCTGTACCGCCGGTGAAGCCTGCTAAGGAACCCCTGAAACCAAACCTCAATATAAACAACCACAACTCTGCCTCTGTGTTCAGAGAGAATGAGTATGTGAACAGTCCAACAAGTGAGTAGTGTTATATTTATATTGTGTAATTGACTCAATAATATTTGAATTAAAGATGAATATGTTGATTAATTTGATGATTAATCAATTGTTTTATTATAAAATAAACCTTTTACTTGTAATTTTAGCTTTTTTTAAATAATGCTACAAAGCAATCAAAGCAAATACCTGGCAGTGAAAATGCAGAGGAAAGAGAAATGAATAGAAAAGTAAGTAAACATATGTTGGGTTTCAAATTGAGGGTTGAGGAGGATTAGCTTAGTCAGCGAGATTGGGAAACAGCTAGCCTGGCTCAATCCAAATTTAAACACGCCTACGACACCTCTTAAGCTTACTGAATAATACATGCCCCGTTTGTTTAATCCGTACAAAACTAAAAGCATAAAATATTTTTCAAGTTATGCGGTAACTATGTCTTGACAGTCCGTAAGCTAACTTGGTAGCGCTAACCTGTCATCAGATACAAGACAGAAATTCTTGCAGCCAATTACCAGAAATTGTCATTTTTGTACATTCCTCTTTGTGTATGAGTTAAACTAATAAGTTACGAGGTGTTAATTCAATGGTAGGCGTATTATACTTAGGAGGGAGCTAGGCTAGCTGTTTCCCGCTGCCTCTGGCACTGTGCTATGCTAACGTTAGGCTAACTGCGTCACGGTCCGAGCTCCGTACCACACATGCAGACATGAGGATGATCTAATCTTCTAACTTCTTGGCAAATAGGTAAAATATGTCCCAAAATCGTCAACTTTACCTTTAATGAGTAATACATTATCCATTTTTTTGTTTTTCAACCACTTTAGATTTAGCCGTTGAATAGCCAATTTCATCCAAACTTTGCTAAGTGTCACATAAACACTTTTCATTCAGATCACATCCCGGTCAAGCCTCAGTATAGCGTGGACAGTAACGGAGGCTCCTTCACCAGACAAAGTTTAACACGGAGGCCGACTACTATCAGGGTCCCCAGCAAAACCGGTTCATGTGAGTCCTTCTCGCTTCTAAAGCACAGTAAACCTTGTGATTACTGTATTGTTGCTGTGTGCACGGATGCAATGTGTGACACTTTTTTTGTGCATATTTAATAATCATGCATGTGTTTTCAGTATGATGTGGTAAAGACACATTCTCTTTGCAGTGTCAGATAATTTTCACGACGGTCCGCCTCCGCTCCCTCCTCAGAAGCCCGTGGGCCACCTAAACGCCTCAGTGAACCACAAACAAAGCCAGACACCTGTCCTCCCCCTCCAGGTAAGGCTTTCATCACACTGAGCAGTCACAAACCTAAAACCTCTACAAAAAAAATACTCAAATTAAAGTTGTTTAGAGTCTAATTTTGTGCCATTGGTGTACATCTACTTGGCATGGTGCATTTTGAGCCCAGAGAGTCTCGCTCGATGGGGGTTTATCTTGTCTGTCAGCTCTGTGGCCTACCTGCTTCATTTCTTCTGCATCCACAAACAAAGAAGGGATTGTAGCCTCGTGAACACATTGCATGCTGTTAACCACTGAGTGCTATGCCATGGCCTCGTTTCTATGGTTCCCAGTGCTTTAGACTGTGCATTTTGCCTTTTTAGAGCTAATAAAAAATGCACAATTGGATTCTTCCGCAGGAGTCTTTCCAGTCTGGACCGGAGCCATCACTACCACCTCGGTGAGCGAAGAGACAAAAATCTAGCCATAAAATTTTAACTTTGGACACTTTTTGTAAAGACGTAAAGTTTGCTCAAGGTAATGACGGCGTCGCTTTTTTCAGGAGGCTGACTATGAGCAAAACCCTTCCACCTCGCCCACCTCCAGCCAAAACGGGCCCGGGAAGACCTCCCCCGCCCAGCCTGCAGGCCACGGGTCGATCCCATTCGGTAGCATGGGAGACTTCCCCGAAACCCCAGGCACAGAAGCCCCACAGGAAAGGACCCGTCTTACCTCCGAGGCCCAACCCAGGCCACCGTCTCTACAACAAATACACCGTAAGAGAGATCCCAGTGCACAGCTGAGCACTGTAATCATTGCTTTTAAATAGCACTTGATGAGCACCTGTTCATAATTTTTGCTTTCTTTCACCAGCTTCAGCTTTCTCATGGGATTGCTGCCACCGACTACAATGGGAGCAATACAGGAGAACTCTCTTTTCAGGTGTCTGAACTGCTTTTACCGGCTGACATATGACCTTAACATGCAAGTGTTACATAAGCCTCGATTTGGGGAGTTGATTCAGTGACAGTGAATACCTTTCATCTGCCTTTTTTCAATAGAAAAATGAAGTGCTTCTGCTGCTGGAGGAGATCGACCACAATGTGTTTGAGTGCCAAGTCGGAGAAACCCGAGGCAGAGTCCACAAGTCTCGCATCAAGGTCATAACTCCTCTGGACCCCGACTCGAGCATGTCCCCGCCACAGGTAACTTGTCCTTCGTAGAGGAGTACCACCCTTGGGCTCCAATACATTAACCTTTATGCTCTCTCTCTCTATAGGGTGCCGGTACAGCTGGGTCAGACGGAGGTGGTTATGGCTCTAAGGTGCAGGCCATACATGACTTCACACCAGGTGACACAGTCCAAAATGAATGCAACTGAAATCCCATAAATGCATGTTTAGATTATGTTAATGTTGGCATAAAAAGCTGATGCTGATTTGTTGTGCGCCCTCTGCAGAGGGTCCAGGAGAACTGGGTCTGAGAGCAGGAGACGTTGTGACCTCGGTGGAGCAGGTGGACAGCGAGTGGTACAGAGGCACCTGCAGAGGATCCACTGGCTTCTTTCCTGCCAACTACGTCAAAGTCCTGGTACGCTTCGGCCGTTTTTTTTTGTTGCAAAGCATCCGTCACCTCTTTGATGACAACAAGGCTTGGAATTTACAGATGTTGACTTTGGTTAAGGATGATTTGATTATCGTTTCTCCAATTAGTCAAATTCACCGAAACCCCTCCCTGAACGGAAAGCGAAGCCGCCGCCGGCATCAGTCAGGTACTGTTTTTACATAATCAGCTGTTTGCATGAGCCTGTACGTCCACGTGAAGTGTCCTGATGTTTGAAATGTTCTCGCTTCCCCTGAAGTGGTCCGCGATGTGTGGCGAGGTTTGACTTCGAGGGGGAGCACAGTGATGAGCTGTCGTTCTTCGAGGGGGATGTGATCCAGCTGAAGGCGTACGTTGGAGACGAGTGGGCTCGCGGGCAGGTTGGCGCCAGTACCGGCATCTTCCCCCTTAACTTTGTAGAGGTGATTGAAGATCTGCCTCAACCCCCAAGTCAACAGCCCACCAGGACACAGTCCACCAGGATAGCACTGCCTGGTAAGAATGAGCACCAAAACTAACTTCTGTCATTCTTTTCATTATGTGATGATTTGGCCACCAGGAGTGACTTGAAACTATCACACATATGTGAATATGTACTAACATATTATCCTCTTGATCCTCAAATGGAAACAAAAGAGCATCAGTGTTAAGCATTTATCCATCCTTTCTCTTTATGTTGGCTGGCATCTCCCTCTGTGGCATGTCAGGAATCTGTGCTTCTGTTTCTCTTTCATTAAATAGCTGTCTACAGAGGGTCTCTCTACAGGGAACTTGAAGCTTCAACAGACTCATGCAACAAGGGCCTTTGCCAGGAGTGCAGAAAAATACAGATATGAAAATGTCCAGTGGAAAAGTTTTATTTGATTTTTGTCAGTATCTGTGAAATTCTAGCGGATATGAAGCACAAACATAAACTACAAATTAGGAACTTCTGATCAGCAAAATGATCTGTTATTAATTAAATACTAACTTTGTATATTTATTTTATTGGCCTACAAGATCCCAATTTGAAACACACTCAGTATAAAGTTACTGAAATAAGCCACACCAAAATAAAAGCCCAGAACAAACTAGGTATTCAGCTTTTGAATACAAACTCCCCTCAGATCACAAGACCCACAAAAATGGTTCTTACTTCCTCAGCGTATGTCTATTATGAATATTTTATTCCCCGATTTGACGGCAAAGCATTTCATTTTTTTAAGTAACATATCCAACATTTTTTTCCCCCCCCGCAGGCCTGGTTGCTTCTCCAGGTACAGCCCCTGAAGCTGCCAAACCTGCTCAGGTAACCGATATTTATATAAACACACACATCGGTGAGGATGATGTTGGTTTTGGAACGGGCCCAATGTGTTCTGTAAAACAAAAACATCAGACATTTGTGTTCCAGATGAGTATTGTACAAAATACTATACTGATGCTCATTCACACAATTTCCCCCGCTGTCTTGCCGCTCTGTAGGTGTCTCAGTCCGGGGTGGAGTGGGTGGTGGCTCTGTACGACTTTGCCGGGAATTCAGACGGTGACCTGTCCTTTCAACAAGGCGACCGCATCCTGATCAGCCAGCACGTCGACGCCCGCTGGAGCCGCGGCCGGCTCAACGGCAGAGAGGGCATGTTCCCCAGCGCGTTTGCTGAGAGCTGCACAGGTATGAAGTTCTCATGGCATCAGTGGTGCTGCTGATATATCACCTGCTAAGCACTTCTAAATCTGTTGCCATCATTGAGCTTATGATGGTGTCAATAGGGAGAGATATTAAGTGACACCATGTGGTTTGTAGAGAAAATAAGCAGTGAAGTTGCACAGAAATGCGATCATAAATGTGCTGTCTGTTAATTCTGTATATTCCCTTCAGCAGGCCAGCCGTCATCTAACAACCAGCTGAATGAGACTGCTGGTGGTAGCAGAGGGAGGGCTATGTATGACTTCGCCTCAGACTGTGACGAAGAGCTCTCTCTGCAGGTTTACAATGTTTTTTTCCTTATTATTTGTAACTTCTAATATATATTATAAGAACTGCCATTCATTCAACTCATCACTCCTTCTCTCTCAGGCCGGGGACATTATAACCAATCTGGAGTCCGTCGATGAGGAATGGTTCCAGGGTGACTTGAGAGGAAAACGGGCCCTTGTGCCTAAGAACTATGTGCAAGTACTGTAATAGTCATGTGGCAGAACAGACGAGACACTGATGGACGACTGGAAATGAAGAGACACTGAAGGCAGAGGCTTTCAGCAGTGGAAATCTGAAGTGAACTCTCAAACTGGAATGCAGTATTTCATCTCCAAGTAGTGCAACATCATTTTTTTTGTATCTGCTGCATTAACTTGAAATTAAAATGTACACTGAATAATTTATCATGGTTATAAGTACTATAAAAGGTGTATGGCAATTTCAGTTCCCTGGATATTGATTCAAAAGGTGCTTGTACTGTACATTTGCACCATCTAGTGGTTTGTCTTGTTTCTCTCATTAGGGTTGATAAAATCCATTGTTTTGCACATGGTCTTGCATTTCCTTCATAACCTGTTTTACTGACTGCATGGAATATGATTTAAGAAAAGGTCACGTCAGAGGAAAATGAGTTGCTACCAGATTGAGGTCATTTGAGCACAGTTGGGTTGTTCTGCCTCATTAACGCTCGATTTTAACATCTTGGAAACCATTTCCCCTGGACTGGTACAGGCAGAACCGAATGCAGTTTGAGACAATATTTACTCTTTTTTGCAATGCAAATAAAAACTCCCTTAATGCCAAGAGTTGTATACAGCTCAAGCCCCATATTTACACCTATATTCCCAAAGATCACAATAGCTGCTGTACATGTCAACATGTTGGTTCTATATAGTTACAACTTTTACACCAAGACAGAAAAGACAGCACAGAAGTTTGTAGGTCATTTTACATTTTTTATTAAATCTGTCAGGGTGTTTTAGACCGTCTCCTGGATGGGGGGCTCATAGCCATCAGCCCTCTCCACCTTGGCTCCTGTGTCCTCACCGGTTGCCTTTGCAGTGCTGCCGGCACCGCCCTCACCGTGGAGCTCCATCAGTTTGCCCACTGCAACAGAACACAAAACAGCTTTTAACTCAGCTTCATGACTGAAGGGTCGAGAGGCACTGGCACATTTAAGCAGATGGAAAGCCAATAACTGCAGTGATGTAATAATGTCATCCTTCACCCCTATTAGGATTTTGCACTCAACCATATTAGTCTGGAAAACAGTCCCAACTGTTGCAAATCTGCTTGATCTCTCTCCACATAGTTACTGAAAACTATTTTTTGGTGAGGGAACGTCAGCTGATCTCAATGGGAAGTAATCAGGCCGTCATATGGAGCCGAAACAGTATGTCATCATCTGTTCCCACGGGGCAAAACGGGGATAAAATGCACTTGTGTAGTCTGTTAAAACTGCATCACTTACACTCAAACTTGGGCTTCTTAAGCATCTTGACCTTGCGGACGTAGACGTCGTGTAGAGGGTAGATGGACTGGCAGGCCTTCTCAATGTCCTTGCCAACACTGTCAGGGATCCTGGAACACAAAACAATATACAACACATTGATGCAAAGAGGTAATCCCAATTCAAAAACCATTTCAGAGTCAGCAGTAAGCCTATACAAACTGGCATGTTGGACCAAGTGACTGAAAAGATCAACATATATTTGGTTAAAAAAAAATTATACAGCTGACAAGCTTTAAATAAAAGATGAGAACAATTGGTGATTAACAGGAAATTAAATTAGTGAAACCAAAGACTTAAACTGTAAACACATTACTCAGTGAATAGGCTTATGCCATTTTTAGTAACCAAGCAACAACTGACAGGCCAATGTCTTGAAGATGCAATTAAAAAAGACTTATTTTGATGACGCTACCATTTTCACGGGCAGGACAAACTTCAACTTACAGTTTGTTGACGACTTCCTTCAGGTCGTTGGTCTGAACCTCACGGGTCATGATCTCCATCATCTTCTTGCGGATCTGGCGGACCTGCTGGTGCTGGGCGTAGGAGGTCTTTCTGATCTGGTTGGTGCGCTTCTTTGTGAAACCCACGCAGAACAGACGAAGAAGGTAGCCGTCGGTGGTCTTTACATCCACATGGGCTTCAATCATGGTCTGAATGGAAAAAAATAGATAAATGCCGATTAGACTTTGTAGGGAAGATTACTCTCAACAGTCTCAACCTCCAACCTTTTCATTTGTTATAGCAGCTGCGTTATAAGATCTAAACTGTTTGGTAATCCAAATGTGTGCTCATCTTTCCCTGCCTGCTTATATCATATTATATTTCTTTCTTCAAATCAAGGTACATTATCAGAAGCTTGGCGACACATCCCAGTTCTGTTCACTTGGCGTCTGTTATTGCATATTTAAAATTGCTTGGAAATAGTAAAATCCTAAAAAGCACAACAGATATGCAGTTAATGAAGGATGAATAGTTTTGTATGACAATCCATCCACAGCTAACAAACCAAGATCACGTAGTAAACGGTCCTCACAATAGTCAAAATCATTTGCAACTTTTACCCAAGGTTAATTAAGGTGAACAAATTCAACAGCAACCTAACTTCACCTTTCCTTCACATTCACAAAGCTCGATAAAAAAACCTAATGGTTTTCCATGCTCAAAAAATGTTGTACCCCAAACAAACTTTTGCCTTCACTGTACTGTTCCTTGCCAAAGGCAGTGGACAGAGTTTTCTGTGCATTGTTTATAACTTCATCCTATATGGTTACTGAACAAAGCTGGATGACATGCAGTCTAACTGAAGCCACTCTGCTTTGCTTTTAACAAAGTGTCATGACAGTTTTGCGTCAGGGTTTGCTGCAACTGAGCGGCACGGCAACACAATGTCACTGGTGGCTTTGACAATGGTCACATCCATTAGGGAGGAATTATGGGCTTTCAGGAGACCTTACACTGACAAAAAACTGCCATCTCATAATAAAAAGGAACACGTCAGCTTACAGTTTGCCTCAAACTCCATTATAATTTAATCTAACTCAGATTCACAAATGGCTCCCTTTTTTTGAAACAATGCCGTTTCACCCATTTGCTCCATTATCATAATATGATCTCTTAAATCAACTAATGTGTAGCCGAGATCAACTAAAGTAACATGATTGCTTATGGCCAACAAAAAAGGACTGTTTTGCTTTACTCAAGGAAACCGCAACCACTCTTCTAATAAGGTCTCAGTTTACTACTGTAGTAGTCATATACCTAAAAGTAGACACCTCGACTGACATTCCTGTGAAAACCTCCCAGGCAGCCTTAAAGATTTAAACCCACCGAAAACTAGCCTTCCAACTGTGCTTGTACACCACCACTGCACTTGAAGCGAGCTCATCTTTTAGGTGTTCTCTTGCTTATTTTATTTTTTTAAAAGGCATAAAAACCTCAACATTATGTTTTCATTGTGGAAACGATCACCATGAAAACAGGGCTAGTTATCAAATATCAAAAGACTGATAATCATAAGACCTTCAAGCAAGGATCAATTTTATATCTATATAAGGACATTCAGTATCCTTTGTTTAAAAAAAAAAAAAAAGGCTCCAAGATCATTACCTGCCATTTCTTGACCATGGAGCACATCTTGTCACGGGTCAGGTCCATGCCGTGGAAGTTGGTGAGGCAGTTCTTGCCCTGAACATCCTCGGTGATGAGCTTGAATTTGCGGAAGGCCACCTCGTCGTTCTGCAGGTCAGCGAGGCTCACCTCGAACACACGTCCCTTCAGGCCATCGGAGGCGATTCCTAAGTGGTAGTGAAAAAGGTGTACATGTGAGTGAAAAAGCACATTTACGAATTAGAGGTCAACATTTGGGGCAGAACCAGTTCATACGCTGCCAATACAACAAGAGTGTGGCAAGCTCAGCTAAACAGCAATGTTGTAATGACATTTCATCCTTTAAACAGAGGATTTTCCACTCAACCATATTAGTTTGGAAGACAGGTTTACTGATGCAAACCTGCCTCATCCCTCTCCAGTTACTGATATGTCTTTCTTGTGAGGGAACATCAGCTGATCTCTATTGGTATTAATCAGGAGATCATGGTCATGGCTTGTCATCATGCCTTCCCACAGCTAGCACATGGGTACACTGCAAGTTTCATTCAGCCCCACCATTGACCATCTTCAACCTATGACTGTTTAATATCTTAACTACATAGACTTACTGGTTCCCTGTGTCCTGGTGACCAAGGTCTTGCCAAGATTGCGGATGTTGAACATGGCTGGTGCCTTGACATCATACCAGTCCTTCTTGGAAAAAGGGTCCACACTGTACGAAAGAAACAAACGAGAAAAATGAGTTCATCCATCTGCACAATCAGTTCAAGCTGAATAATAGATGGACTGTGTGCTTGCGAGCTAGAGGACAGACACGCTGCTAGCAAGCCGGCTGAGCACGCACTGCAAGGGACACCGATCGGGCTAGCAGGCACTGTGGAGGATTTACTTCCAACAGACCGGTTGGATGGTGCCGTTTTGACCTACAACGTCACTATATAATTAAGACACTCCGCTTGATCAGTTTGTGAACAGCACCATCTTCCAGATCAGTAATAGATTAACGGCGGCGTCTGACTGCCATGTTGATAGCCAAGCTCGGCTAAATCCATGCTAACACTTGCTAGCCACTCACAAATAACATTACCGGCCGTATATATGCGATTTAACTACTACGGGTTGTTACGCTTCCTTAGACAGAGCAATGCATTGGAAATTAAATACACAAGTATGATTATATCAACTGCGTTATGACAAAGTACAGCAGTGCAGACTATAGGGAAACAGCATGTTTCACCTCCGTCCAGCGCCAGAGGCCGGCGATGACGAGACTAACACCGACCCTGTAGCATCTAATCAAAATCTGCTTCATCCTTAAATTTTTTTCCACCAAACTGCTACTAATGAAGAAAGCAAAGCCTGCTTCGTGTACTAATGTGTGAATTTGCTACTTACATCTTCTTTTTGGCACCTTTTTTGCCGCCTTTGGTCAGCCTCTTATTCTTGCCGACTGCCATGTTGGCTACAGGGAGTGAAAGAGGAGGAAGTACGAAATCCCGCGAGAATTAAAGAGAAAGACCGAGGACGTGAGATTTGTCTTATCTCGCGAGGCTCTGCGGCTTCTTTAGCGCCCTCTGTTGCACAGCCTCGTGTAATAACTTTACCAAGTAAAAGACAGTTTTCTGTGGTGTCTTTGAAAGAAAACAAATGCCACAATGATTTTAATGTCATAAACAACTGAGCACCTTATTGTAAACACTTTTGATTTAAACACAACTGAAATGATTAAGTCGGAAAACCAGTTGAAGAAAGCTAGAAAAAGAAGTTGCACAGGTGTCCATTAAAAAGGGTTAACAATCTGGTAAAGTTAATACATTGGTTAATTACTTAACCACAGATTACAACAGACCATATTTCAGTAATTTAGGGGAGAGAAAATGAAATGAGCCTTAAAATAATATCTATGATATATACATTGCACAATCCAATACACTGGATTGTCTGTATGCTAAACTTAATAGATTTAAAGTTTAATGTGGTTAACATCTTTTGGACTTTTAAGATGACTGAAATAAAAAAGAGCCCTAATAGGTTCAGAAATCAATAAATATAGACAAAGAAAGAAAAAAATTGGTGTCATCTAGTTTCTGACATACATCAAGTTTTTGAAATTGAAAAACAACCACTACAACCAACTGCTGGGAATTTATAGGAACTCCAATCTACATGAATCTGAACAATAGCAAATATGTAAAATATTTCAGAGATATAAATTCAACATCATTCAGTTGTGTGTAAATTCACAATTAATGTAGATATTCTTTATTCTTTATCTTTATTATACTTTATCAAATTCAAAATGTTGCAGCATGTTTTTGCTTGTGTACATAAGGCAATGCTTTGTGTTCACTTTATACATAAGAAGTTATTCAAGCTCTGAGAAATAGTGCTTTGATTACTTGGAAAATAAAATAAAATCCATTCATCTCTTAACAGGCAGAACCAGTCCCTAGGTGTGTGAACACGTCATTCAGGTGCGTGAACGCGTCATACAGGTGTGTATCTTGATAGCCACCCAAACTGTTACTGTAACAAAGGGAAGAATTTTGTCTGTTGATAAAATGTATTCAAGGTAAACGCATGTCCCAACACAAACGACTATGGCTCAGCATTTCTGATTTCTTTTCCTTATTTACATTTCTATGTTTTTATTTTCATTTAATCTAAAATCTAAAATGTCGTATGCATTGATTGAACACCCATCAAGATAAGACTGACATGAAAGTTATTGAACTTTCTTTTATCATCATTAATGTACTTTTTGCTGCTTTCTGTGTGTTTACGGTGAATCTCGCAAACTTTAGTTTGTCACAGTCAAACTCGACACTGAACTATTTGCAGAAATTATATTCTGCTGCTCAGATAATCCATCTTGGATGCAAGATAGATAGAAAAGAGCAAAAGACTATTGCAGTAAAAGGTTGATGTGCCTGTCTCATTATCTCTTTAGTGGCTGGTTAGTCAAAACTAATAAGGCATGGTTCCTGTTCATTTCAAAGGTCAGTATAAGCGTTTCAAAGCCTTATTTAAGCGGGTCTACCTTTCGGCTGCAGTGAACAAGTCTGATGCTCTCAGGTCATCACATTAGAGATGGCGCTTGCATCTCATGGGTGGTGCTGCTGGCTTCCATGACTCCCAGGGTCCCTGAGGACTCAGCTACACTTTAGTGGGAGGTCAGTGACGACAGCTGCCGCTGTGGCAACAGCACTCCTAGTTGCTCAACCATCCTGCACAGCAAATATGATGTCAACGGTTTGAGCAGAGAAAGGAGAGGATGTACATATCATGACATTCAGGGTTTGGTTTAATTTGGATTTCATGCAATAACAGACAAGGATGAAACTGGGACCTCTCCTGTGTTCACCTATGTACGGTTCTGACATTGCACGGGTTGTTGGTGATAATGTGAAAAGGCAAGCAAAGCAGAGCTGTCACTTTGCCTCTATGTTTGGTCTCCTCTGCCTCAGGATGCAGACATCTGTCAATGTGCTTTTGTTCTAAATAGACTTAAACCCCACTTTCTGCTTCTTTCGCTGCTTGAAGCTGTGTTTCGTGCTTGTTGAACATTTTACACTATCTTAAGACACGAGTTTCCCTTTCATTTGTTACATTTTTATTTATAGTAGCCTATTTCTTCATCTGTTATTTTCTAATGCATGATTTTTCATCTCAGTTCATCTCAGCGATCGACATTTTTACAGTCTCCTCTGAAAATAAAGTCTACCCTCTAAATTAGGCAATTTAATTAGTTAATCTACCATTTAGTGCATGTAGTCCTGGAACATAACAGCACTGCAAGTTTTCCAGAATTTCTTCATCACACCTTGAGTATTTGTAATGTAGTAGTAGGTAAAAGTACCGCCCGGCTCAGTTTTGTTACTGGTGCATTAAATTCCTAATTGCAGTGATTAAAGCTACATGAAACTATGAAGTAACAATAAAAAGGTTGTCAGTCCACATATAAAGGCATTTATTGCATTTATTTTAGATTAGTGGCAAAAGTAGTTTAACTTGATTTTAACTTGAACTAGATTTATGTTTAGTAGTGTTTCCAGCAGCATGTATTCAAAGTGTCAAAGCACTCATAATGCCGAGTGTTTTTTCTATTATTACATCATTAGATTATTATTACTAATTATTACTCATTATTATTACATATGTTGCCTTCATTCTTTTATAATTACTTAGCTAATCTCTAGCCTATTTGTCCTTGTTCAGCTGCGTTGGAATAACAAAGTTGTTTTTTCTGACATGAACCCATATTTTCCAGTTTATTTTGTGTCTAGTTGATGTTGTTGTATATTACATGCTACATTTTATTCTTTTAATTACTTAGCCTACCTCTAGCCTGCTAGTTGTTCTTGTTCAGCTGGGATGAGACAATAAAGTTTATTTTCTCTGACATGAACCCATATTTTCTGGTTTATTTTGTGTCTTGCTGATGTTCAAGTAGTATATCACATGCTACCTTCATTCTTTAAATTACTTATCTCATCTCTAGCCTACTATTTGTTATTGATCAGCTGCATTGGAACAATAAAGTTGATATTTATCTAACACAAACCCATATTTTCAGCTCTGCAAATTAACTAGCAGTGGGATGAATGTAGTGGAGTAAAAAGCACCATATGTAGTGGTGCTTGCATAAAGCAGCATTAATAATCGAGTAAAGTACAGTGAGTTACTCTCCATCACTTCCCTGTCAGAGTGTTGAAGTAGAGTGTGTGTGTGTGTGTGTGTGTGTGTCTATGTCCGTGAGGAAGCGCTGTTGATTTCCAGTCGGTCCCAGTGCGTCGTGCTACAAAGTCACCTGAGCGACACACCTGCCATCGAGCTGAATAGACCCAGCTCCCCACTGCGCATGCTCCGCCAACTCAAGGGCTACACTGTCATGGCGCTGACGAGCTGAAGCTACCGGGGTAGATCAGGAAGAGAATGCAGCGCAGCTGGGTGAACGTTGACATTTAAGCAAGTCTGTGGAGTTTGCCGGGGAGGACCGAGCGGACCTCTGTCATTCGTCGACTTCCACCGGAGCTGCTGGCGGACTTGCCCCCTCCAGTTTGTGAGTTTTCGCTCCTGCCAGGCGCGCTACCTGTCAAGTGTCTGGACTCAGTGACAATAGCAACTTCCACTGCTGTGCGGAGGCATTAAAGTCACCGTATCCTCGTTCGCCGTTTGACCGAGCGGCGGGGAAGAGAAACCAGGTTAAGGGGGCGAGCTCTGCCTCACCTGCTCCTCTCCTCGTTACCTGCAGCAGACTTCCTCACGGCTTTTTTAACAGCATTAATCCATCCGTCTGCTATCAAGTTACGGACCAGGGGGGAGAGAGAGGAGTAGTTCACTGTGGAGCGAAGCGGTGACATTTCCAGCCTCGCAGTGTCAACGGCAAAAATCCTGCGTGCGCCTTGTTTTGTTGCCTACTTTCGAGGCTCATTCGTTAAAACTGTCTTGGATGGGGAGGAAAACGTTTGGTCTGTGTGCCTGTAGACTGTCAACAACTCAGCTGAAGGGGAGATAGATCCCTTCTTTTTTTCCCCTCCGACGTCGGCTGCACTGTCACCATCAGGAGGTGAACAGGTGCCTTACCTGTGAACGCCACCTGTCCCGTCCCTTCCTTCCTTTAGCAATGGCTAGCGAGGAGACGGCGGGCGCTGCGCAGCCAGGTGATGGGAAGGACGGGAGACCGGGCGCCATGGCGCTCAACCCCGGGGTGCCTATCAGGGGGATAAGGATGAAATTCGCCGTGCTCGCCGGCCTGGTGGAAGTTGGGGAAGTTTCCAACCGAGACATTGTGGAGACGGTGTTCAACCTGGTAAGCTGATTATGAGAGCTCAGGATAGGCCTGAGGTAGCCCTGTCACACTGTGGCACTGACACTTAATTTAACGTTTTGCAAAAAGTCTGACATCATCCTTCATCTGCATGAAAAGGCGTCGATGATCTAGGAGTGTTTTTTTTTTTTTTTTTTAATGGAGATTAAGATTAAGTGGAACGACATTAGCTCCAGTTGTTTCATTGTGACTTTATGGCCCACATTGGAAACTGGCATGAGTCACCTGCTAAATTGCCTTTTTACTAGTTGCCCTTATCGTCCTTGCTGACCTCATTTCAAACAGTATTATTTTATATATTGTAGTTTTAATATCTTGGTCTGCAGCTTTAAGTGTCAGGACTACTGTGGTGCCTTCATCAAGGTTTTAATATCATGCTTCACTTCTTAGTAGCCTATTTTCCCCCACTTTTTGAAATGTTTGAAATTGTACTATTTTAAAATTCTCAGTGTCTCAGTACTGCACGTTTATAACATGTAATGATTAGGTTTGCACAAATGGAAAACACACCATGCCTCGGCTTTAATTGAATATGACATGAAGACCGATGTCTGAAGAATCATCACGGCAGAAAAGCTGTTGAAAGCAAATCAGCTGCTGCTTTATTTGTGTGTGACATATCCAGGTCAGGCAGAGTGTGTGTGTGTGTGCCTTATCTGTCCACTACCTGTTGGCCACCCTGAAGTCCTTACACAGCTGTCTGCGGCGTTGATGGCCCCTTTGGCTGCCCGACGTGTTGTGAAATGACTTTGCAGCTCCTACACGAGAATGAATGAAACTACCGGTTAACGAGGAAGTTTAGCGTGAAGGAGAGAGCAGTGCTCAACCAGAGCTCGGCGGGTTGGGTAGGAGGAAGAGAGAGAGGGAGGAAAGGTGAAGGTGGAACCTGCAAAACTGCTTTGTCACTGTGGCAACACAATGGACTCTTATTTTTTTTTTTTTCTAGGAAAGGGAGGCTCATCCTCCCTGTCCGTAGTCACCTAAATTTGTGACAACCCCCACAGTGGAGGCAAATGAAACTGGAGTAGAGTTACTTCTCATGAGGCTGTTGCACGGCTAAACGCAAGGCCCCTCCATCATCCACAGAAAGAGAGAGGGAGACAACCACTTCTATCAAAATAGTTGCAGGTTAATCATCAACTAATGGTTTCAATGACATGGTTCCTCAGTCAGCTGCAACTTTATTGCATGTACTAGTAAACAAGATGGAGCTTTTTTTGAAAACAAGGCAGGAATATAAGCTGTAAGGTCAGAACTCTGCACTTGGCTCATGGTTATGAGTTACTGTTTTGTGCTCATGATCTGGTACATTTAGGCACTAAAACCACATAGTTAGGAGAAGATAATGGATTGGATTTGTATGGCGCTTTTCAAGTCACCCAAAGCGCTTGACAGGGTTCCAGGTTCCATTCATTCACACTGGTGGTGGTAAACTACGGTAGTAGCCACAGCTGCCCTGGGGCAGACTGACGGAAGCATGGCGCCTACAGGCCCTCCGACCACCACCTCAAACATACAGCAGTCATACACATTCACACGAGGCAAGGTGGGTGAAGTGTCTTGCCCAAGGACACAACGACCATGAAGCAGTTGGCCGGCCGGGGATCGAACCGCCGACCCTCCGAACATAGGCCGACCCGCTCTACCACCTGAGCCACGGTCGCCCCAAGATCATGTTTTTGATTAAAATACCGGTTCTTGTTGGCACATACAAGGCTAGAGATGTCATTAGAAACACCTGGTTTTGTCTCGACTTCCTGTCAAAAATATCCAGTTTCCGTCAGCACAAACATGGCTGGAAATTGTCATTATTATTATTATTATTATTATTATTTTTATTATTATTATTATCATTATTAAGAGTCAAAAAACAATGTCAATAGTGATTTTAGATGGAATATTTGTTTTTACACTTGCACAGACTACTAATTATTATATGTTTTTTGCATTTTCTACCTGGAGACGTCATCATTATGGCACAGAAATGAGCTGGAGAGACAGCCTGGCATATGTTTTTGACAGGAATATCAGTGTGCAGCAGCTCTGCCTGTGTCACTGGGACTCCATGTTTGGCGCGGTCAGTGTCATTTTAGGGCTTTGAGAAATGGCACCATGCATTTCATTATGCTCGCCACCCTCCGCACTCTGTCTCTCATGCCCTCCACATCCTCTGCTCACCCCTCCACCCGGCCGATAATGTGATTTACTATATACTGGCCAAATTCTTCTTCTTTTTCCTCTTCTTCTCTCTTTTTGCAGCCTTCTTCGGTCCTACCGTGTGTTTGGTCAACAACGTAGTTTTCTCAACACATGAATAATGTTACCCAAAACAGTATTTGTCATGACTCGTGACACATGTGCTGGGGTTATCAACACCAGCATGCCCTTGTTTTAAAGAAAGCAGCCCATTATATCGGCTTTGTTTTTGCCTGGAGTCGCTAAAGAGGTAATAAGAGTGTATCTCATAGTCTCATTTAGTCAAAGAAGCTGTACCTCACAATACACATTTCTCTCTCGGAACATCTGGTCCACGCCAGCTGGATATCTATATAAGGTGCTACAGTAAATCCGCTTCAATAAAAAGTGGAAGTAAAGCTTAGTAAACCAGAGAATGGCATCCCCTTTTTATAACAACATGAATATCTCTTAGTATTAGCTGGTATCCGTAATGTTTTACTGTTTTTAATTAAAAAAATGGTAATTGTCTGTGTGATGGACTGTAGTTAAAGACTATCTTGCATTCTACTACACAGCGCTGCTTCGCTAGAGGCAATGCACTTCACAACATATTTCCTAAATTTGATTTGGCTTTTCATGCATTAAAACCGAGTACAGGTGCAGTAGTTCGCACTTCAAGATACGGCGTTTTTACAGCATTTCTCCCCAGTGCCTGATTAAATTAAATGTCAGGTTTACACACAACCTTCCTCAGTAAATTTGGTGTTTTTGCTGCATAGGAGGACAATGTACGGAAAGTTAGACCTTCTTTACGTAAGCTTTTAGTTGTGTATTATTCAGGCCCCTATAGACCTCCCACACAGGTGTTGTCACTTATGTTGTCTGATTAGACCTCTCCTCAGGTCTGTGTGGGTGTGTATAAACAACAAAGCACAGCTCCATCACCCTTCAACCTGAATTGAGGTCCATTCAGCCAGAGTAATTGAAATCACCTGTGTGGTTTTGCTGGGTCTTTAAGATTTTATTTATTAAAGTATTTATCACGGTTTTGGTCATTGTAGGTAAAAAAAAAAAAAAAAAAATTCAATGAAAACACTACTGTTCAAAACATTGACACAAGGCTGCACTCAGTTTGGAATAAAAAAGCTCTTAATGGCATATTTTTTTCTCTTTAACCTTTTAAGAGTAGCAATAAGCAGTGTGTTTTACACAGAATCAGAAGGACTAATAACTGTGTGAAAAGGCTACTTCCAATTCCTCTGAGAATCAACGCCCTACTTCTCAGCACAATGCAGCTTTCTACCACAGTGATCTAATTGTTGAGATTGTGGCACCAAAAAAAAACCCCAAACCATACGGGTTCAGATAAAATATTTGGTAGCAGCTCCCAGCCCACAGGATCACACAAACCGATTATACATAATGCTTCCTGTACTGCGAAAAGTTAGCGGTGAACAAAGTTATCTAGCAAACCATCAGAGACCTATTTTTGGCTGCCTGTCAAACTTCAAGTCCAATGGTCACTGGTGTTTTGGTTCGGTCTGCCAGCTCTTGAGAAAAATATCTGGGAAACTTGGGCTTGGTAAATGTTTGACTTTCTTCACCAGTCACTTGTTCACTACATTTTTCAAGGCATGCAGCATGCAGTCGGTTTGTGTGAGCTACTGTGTTGTAAGTGGCTGGCCACAGATTTACAGGAAGCAGCATTGTTTCTTTTGTCTGGCTAACCAAAACAATATGCTGAAAGCTGCAAGGAGCTGCAGAGTAGGGTGTTAATTCTCAGTGGGGCTGTCTGCAGCAAATGCTGCTGATTGATGCATCCGTTTACTCTGATGTCACCTTTAGTCAGCACTGAGGCACTGTTAGCAAGTGAACTGTTAGCAGGCAGCTGAAAGTGCATAACATAAAATGACCACCCCATATTTTCGATTAAAGAAAGACAGTTAGAGCATTGGGGTCCTTTTATGATAAATGTGGAAGGACAGGAGAATAAACATTAGCTAAACATGACGCTTAATGGACAATTAAAGTCCTCGTCTACTCCACTGAGATCTGCCTCTGCTATATAAACTGTGTACTGTGTATGCTGATAGTTGACAGTTTGTT
Organism: Sparus aurata; assembly: GCF_900880675.1. NCBI lineage: Eukaryota > Metazoa > Chordata > Actinopteri > Spariformes > Sparidae > Sparus > Sparus aurata. Next base: position 13,384,715 of record NC_044187.1, read on the forward strand.
GATATTTGGGGCAACTGGGGCTCAGGTGGTAGAGTTGGTCGTCGACTAATTGGAAGGTCAGTCGTTTGTCCGGGCTCCGGCTGCATCACAAAGTGTCCTGGGGAAACACACTGAATCCCAAATTGCTCCCGACTTGATGAGTCAATGTGTGAACGGCTGAAATATCGTCGGGCACCTTGGATGGACAGCACTGTTGTGCGAGTTGTCACCTTGCAATGCAGCGTCAGTATGAGAATATGTAAATATGGCATGTTTTGAGTGGACAGTAGAGCTGCTTTTATAAATGCAAGTCCATTTACAGTGAGGATCCAATATACAAACCATGCATGATGCAAGATTATTGGTGCATTGTGATCTTTTGTGCATGGTTTGTTTTATTGATGTTGTGTGTCTTTTTAAAAAAACAATATCAGTTAAATTATCGCTCAGTCTTCCAGGACTCTGTAAACCATTGACGAATGTAAAGCTGCCAGACTTGCAGGCTCACGGCTCCTCTGTCGGGTGACACTGGAGATAAGTAAGTATGTGGAGAGGAATGTAACTTTGGCTAAACTTGTAGTCAGGGTCCTAGTGTTGGATGTCAAATTCATATATTCTTCTCTCTTTTGAGCTACTGAACATATAACTGCCAGTCTAAAACTAAATATATATATATATATATATTATGCTGAGCTATAGCTTAAAAGTCCTCTTATGTTTCTGGTATATAAATATTTCATGTTATATGCTGGTTTTTAGTTTCCTTTGTGATGGGGCTCTGCAGACAATGTGGACACCTTACTTTTGTTGTACCTTTCAGCCTTGCTTTTTCTTTTCATCCTATTTGTTCAGTATTATTTTAAGGAATCATTCTTTGGCGGAACATGCACGGTATCTGTTTGATGGTGAGTTGAGTGCCCACTTTTATCTTGCGATCATACTGATGTTGACACAGAGGATCCTCCTTTGAGATAGTCTGTCATAAGTGAAATTAATTGTTCTAAGCTGCATTTCCTTGTGCTTCTTTAAATAGTCTGCTTCGTACCTTTCCTGCGCACCACTGCAGGGGAGAATCATGCAAAGTGGCCGTGCTCTGGAACTTATTATGTATCAGGTTTTGAAATCGTGAAATTGATTTTTTTTACCAGCGTTATCTTTTAGTTTTAGCAGATGTAGGGTATTTTTAACCTTACCAACAAGAAACTAAAGATGGCTGCATAGATTGTGAGAGTTTTAAAGCCCAAGGTATCAGACAAGTTTTTATACACGACTCTTGTCATTTTTTGAAGATCTGAAAAGCATTTTAATTGTATTTCCCCAGTCATACACGTTGGTATCTGGCCCTGAAGATGGGTTTTGGTTGTATGTGGTAAGGCGTTTTATGATTCAGGTTAAAAAAAAAAAGTGTCCTTTCAAATCAATAACCACTGCACTAACATTTGAGCTTTGACCCTGACGATTGAGCTCGCAGCTTCTTTTTAATTCCCTGCCCGTGTGCATATGATGTCGAGAGGAATGCAACAAACACACATAACACTATTCCTGCAGTTGCACACAATAACACAAGCGATAGGGCGATCCTTGTCCTCTCTCCAGGCATGCTTTGCCCTCTCTGGCAGTAACAAAGAGCCCTCTAATCTGACACATGAATGAAACTCTATCTGCTTCTCTCAGTTATCTGTCGCATCAGCCCAATTCCACGGTCACACCTTTTCCCTCTTTCTCCACTGGCGTCGAAGCAGTTTGAAGCCCTTGAGGGCAGTTGTCTAAATAAGCATGACAGGACTCCTTTACCTTTTTAATGCTTGTTTCTGTAAGTGACCTTCTTTTTTATTTCCCAAAACAAATGCCTTGGCCTCGTTATGGCTGTAACATCTTATTGACAGTTATTGCAATATCAACACAGCGAGCCTCTTGATGGTGAGCACACAGGTTTGACCAGCCAGCATGCTGCTTGAACTGGTTCCAGATGACCAATACTTGGAGTGCCCCGCTTTGTGCTTACTATACAGGTAAGCAGAAAAGAGACACTCCAGTCATGGTGTGTCATTATTTAGCCCCCGAGCAGATCAGATAATGTACCCGTCATCATCACCTGCTGTGTGCTGACAAACAAGCAGAGGCCCTCCGGGGAAAAAGCTGAGTGTCAACTAAGAGACTGTAAGATCTTGGGGAACACATATTTTGAGATGTTAATGGGAAAAAAAAACTGAACATACACTATTTGAGGATAACTCTGCGTGGTCGTATTCTGTATTTTCCCAATTCAACAGAATCGCAGTATGTTTGTTTTCACATCAGCCTGTTCCATATGACACTAACTAGCACAAAGGATTGTTTTGTTCCTCATTGCAAAGGACAAACGTGATTGTTTTAGGATGAAGGTTATTTTCCGCTGTCACTTTTACACAGCACAATATAATCATTAAGCTTTATTGTTTATACATGTTTCAACCCAATAGGCACAATTCTAATTATTTGCTCGAGTTCAGTGCACTTATTTATAGACTTAATTATTTTGTGCACTTAATTGTAGACTAATTGGGTTGTTTGTACAGTTGGTAAACATGGAAGCTGAATACATCCTCTACAAGACATTATGCTTTCCAAAGTGTCAGCAGAGTGAAGCCATAGTAGACTAAATCTCATCGGTTGTTGAAGTCTGGTTAAAAGGGATAACTACCAATTATTATTTTTATTTTGTTATTTTTATAACAAAACGTTAAGCAAAAAGTACAACTTGTTTGATTATGGCGTTTTTTTAAAACCGTGGCTTGGTATTTCTCATTATTGGCTTTCAATAAATTGGCGAAGCCAAATTCTCCTAATGCGTACTGTCTCTCCCTCTCTCTATTCACAGCAGTCGGCTTCAATTTTCCTTTTCAAGCCTGGTCAATTTACTAAGTGTTAAGCGAAGGATTAACCAGTCACAAATCATTTCTCTGCATGTGTCTGCTTCCTGCAGTGACGTGCCCAGTTTTTAGGAAACAGGGCCATAATGTAATCTGCTTCTTGGCCCTACAGCTCCCCTCTTATTGTTTCCTCTATAAACAGTGCCAGCTAACAAAGCCAGTTTAACAGAGCGCTGCTGGTTATGATGCAGGAAACTGGGAACAGGAACTGTTGGTGTACACTGTCAGTAACCAAAAGTCGGTTAATTAAACTGGTTCTAAAGAAATGGCCACAAGGGCAATTTAGGAACCGCTCACTTTGATGTAAATGAATGCTGTACCACTCAAAGAATAGTCATACATGTATTTCGGTATCACTCCTTCTCTAGAAGAAATTATCCTCATGAAACTGTTGACAGTGAGATCTGTGGATTATCCAGAGTTACAGGGACACTGATTCTGGAAAAGATTTTTATGGTGGGAAAGATACAGCATCTCAGTGGACAAATCTTCAAATCTGTGCGAACAAAACAATCTATATAGATACCACTATCTAAAAGAAAACAAACCACCCACTGTGTTAGTAGTGTGTAATGAGCTGAGCTTTTGCCCAAAGTACCCAGAATTACTTTTCAAGGAACTATAAGGTTTCCTTAGCACGTTGTCTGTATTTTTAACTTGGCTACAGACCCGGAAAGATTAGGCAAATGACCAATTTGCCTAATCTTTCCGGGACCGACACCTCAAAAGTGACGGCTGACGTAATTTTTGCTTGTGACTATACAGTAAAGACACCTTGACCTTCTTGTCAGTCCATTTGTCGTATTCTGTCTTCTGTTAATGTGAGCGAAGATTGGAAATGCAGCTCTGCATTCAGGTTAAACTCGTAGGTCAGTTAGACTACTGGTTAATAGATGGATCTCGGTTGCAGTTTCAATGGAGTTCAGATATTATAATTTTTTTATGGTCTTTTAGAAGTTCATAACCTCAGCCAAAATGTGCATGTTGGCAGTGGCATGCCAATCAGGCTGTCAGTAGCTGGGTGAAATAATCTTTATTTGGAGCCGTGTTAGCCATGTTTGGCGATTCTAGGTTTCACCTGAAAGAGTGCTCTCCACTTCCTTGTTGTTGATCAACCAGCTTGGCTTTTCCATGTGATTGTTTGTAGAGGCAACATATCCCATCAGTGACTATGTCCTACAAAAAGCACAAACCTGTAGTCTGTCAAAGACTAAATGTCATCCTCTGCTGCAGCCCCATTTTCACTTTGTTTTGACACAGTCTTGCCTAGTGCAACTAGTGCAAGTACACACACACACACATGCATAAGTGACACCTCACTGAACTCTTGCATCATCCCAGCCATTCAGCTACTTATTTAAGTCAAGTCAGCAGTGGCAACAGGGACCTCTCTCTGAATTAATTTTCCCAAAACTTTCCATAGAATCTATCACAGGCTATTGAGGAGTTGTTGTTCCCTCAGTTTATCCCTTGTATGCCCCAGAGTCCGATGCACCCAATCAATACTCAGCCCAACTCCAAAGGGAAATGTCTCGGGGCACCTGATGGCAAAACTAACTTAAATGACTGGACTAGAACATTTCTGCTTGACTTTGTAAGTGAGTCACTTAAAACACATCTTAAATATCACTTCACACATAACAAATCTGTTTTTATTCAGCTCCTGTGATACACTCTTGTGATGCTGTTACCAATGAGCTGGCAGTTTTGATGTTTTTTTTCATACACAAACTTGTTCGGCAATACCCACAACACAACTCTGGCTAAAGTCAAAGAATATGATCCGTTACTCTTTGTCCAGAGTTCCTGTAATTCCCATTATTGTAATGTCGTAGCTGTGTGGGTCTTGCTATTCTGTGTACGCTACCGTGACTGTTGGAGTTTAGCTAACTGACCCATAAACTGAAACTGAAACATGAATGGCATATATTTTTGTTTGAGCACATCGGTTCAAACTCTGTGTGTTTTTCCATCCCACAGAATACAGCACTTGAACTTGGGTGCATAACTTTGTATTTGACCTGGGTCATGAAGCTCACTGCTATTTTTTGAATCAAGATGATGTGCATTCACTCACAGGATATGTCAACTGTGAAAAAATGTACCCACTGACTAATATCACACAATGTTGAAACACATGCACACACCATGCAGACATCAGTCCTGCCAGCTTAATCTGCTAAGCATGGTGGTTAAATTGACATGCTGGAACACTGGAGCAGAGCTTTTGGCTAAACAGGAGGCAATATTAACCCCCTGGCCCGCTATCTTCTCTTCACAGTAGGGGGTGTAATGATATGCTAATAATACTCGCCCGCTAGCCAACTTTCAGTGTTAGATGCTGAAAAATGTGTGAATATTAAAACATATTATGAAATGCTGCTCCTTTTTTATAAAATGAACAAGCCTTAAGGTATTGGCTCACCTGAGTCCCGGTGGGGGAGTTTGCTCCAGTGAAAACACAATATAATTGTTAAGTGAGATCACTGAAGCTTGTAACAGGTTTAACACAGAGTGACACACATTTTTTTTTCTCTGTTTTGTATCACCACCTTCTACCTGTTTTACTCCGATAGAATTGGGAATTTGGCAAGTTGTCTTCACATGATTCAGCACAGCCTGGAAACTTGTGCTTTGTATTTTTCGGATGAAATTCATTTTTATTGCCATAATTATTGTCTTTCAGTGTAGGGCTTGATGCCAGACCCCTGCAACCTTTACTCCAATTGATTGAATCAATTTTGTTACGATTTTTGTACATCGTTGCAGCAAGCATCATCTATAAAACAGGAGCTGTGAGAGCCTGCGGAATACTAACTGCACTAAGCTTTTCTGCTTGAAGCAGTAGTTGAACTGTAGGTTTTGTATTGAATAGTGGCTGCCTCCATGATGGAGGTCTGACCGCATTTTTTTGTTAGATAGGCTATCTAGTAATCATTATGGATTTCCCATGGCATGGCTTTTAGTCTGTTCACACTAATAAAAATAAAGTTTATTTTGTAAGAAGGTGAAATAAAAAGGCACATTTTGCCCAAGTATTTAGATTTCTTTGCCAGCCCCCACAGTGTCCGTTTGAAAAAAGCTGACTCTTGGGCAGATGAAGTTGTTTGTAGCAAATACTCTGTCGAGTCCATAACGTGCCGTAGGCATGGGGCAGTTTGATGCTCTTGAAATCCTGCCATCCTCTTAGCTTTATGATTTAATGGATGTGTTCAAACTACTGTATATTTTACCGCAAACAAATGAGCCTTTGTCTTACAGAGCTTCTGCTGAATACTGACACAATAGTGACCATTTAGTAGCTTTTTTCCCCTCCCTGCTCATAAGCAAATGCTCTAGTTGCAGCCTCGCCTGTGGCGTATTCCTCTGTATTAGTCCTGAGATACACTGCATGATTACTCTTCCTCCCCCAGCCCTTGTTTGTTTGGTAATTTAGTCTGTCCATGCATATAACTCCGCTATATTTGTGTGATAGAACTGGCATGTTGAAACTGGGTTTGATTGAGGTTATACTCACATTGGTAGAGAAACCACACCCTTTTGATTGCATGCGTAGTGTATGCAGGCTTTACCTGCAAATCCACAATGTGTGTGTAAGACCAGATGGCACAACAATCAAAATGTGGCTTGAAATTTGAGGGTTTGATTGTGTGAGCTTGCACTGGGGCCTAGTGATCGATGGCTAAGATTAGGTGTCGACAGAAAGAGGTCTGTGTGCCAAACCTAGCCCTCTGCCGAATTTATTTGGTCACAATATAATCTGGCATTTTCCTCAGTGCGCTACATCAAAACTTTATCATGTGTCAGAAATCTGATCTAGATATAACAGTGTACATCTAAAGCCTAGCACAGTTGATGGCGATCAAGGCTCCTTGGTCTTCTTTGCTGAGACATTCAGAGATTCATGTGCATTATTGGGTGATTGAGCTTTTTGCTAGAATGTTTTGACCTGTGTTGTAATTGTGCTATACAAATAAAGTCTGATTTATTGATTTACAAGACTGACAAGCTAATATGTTACAGGGCTATAGGTTAAGGGGAGTATGCTGTACAGGCCCAAGGTTGCAATGAAGCTATGGCAAGAATTTGGACACTTTGATGCAGTTAAACATGCATAACTTAGGCTATGCTCAGACTGCTAGCCCATGTCAGTCTTTATTGGCAGATTGTATCCAGGTTGAAATTAGAACACATGAAAAGCTATTTTGCAATAGGATCCAAACCACATTTTGAGTTGGTTCGAAATGCGATTCAAATCAGGTCTTTCCTCGGTCTGGACACTTTGGCCGCTCCCATCAGATTTAGAAGTGTATTTTACGTCACTCCCAGCGTGACACACAACAAGGATGCCAAATCCAGGCTCAGGGAAGTGCATCAGAGCAAGCTACCACATGGAGAGCAGCAGTTCACACACAAGCTTGCTGACATAAATTGTCAGCTATGTGTCTTGAATGCGTGACTGTTTGTTTCAAACTTCTGTGTTGAAAGCTGCGTCACCAGCATATGTAGTTACAGATGCCTAAGTTGTTACCGCAGCAACCCATGGAGATCTGATCATTATATATATATATATATATATATATATATATATATATATATATATATATATATATATATATATATATATATATATATATATATATATATATCTATATATATATATATATATATATAATATATATATATATATATATATATATATATATATATATATATATATATATATATATATATATATATATATATATATATATATATATATATATATAAACAGTATTATACAAATATTAGTGTCGACATCTGGCTTTAAAATCTGATTTCCCTGCAGTCTGAACGTAGCCATAGAGGCGTGTATCCTCACCGTAGCTCTAACTCTGTGTTGGCTCTCCAGTGAACATTGGCTGAACCTGACTGTCAACCCCTAGATGGTTCCCTCTCTACCCTTGACCTGCTTTCACACTCTCTGCATCAGCAACTCATCTGTTGCCAAGGTCTGGCATGCAATCAGTAGGGAATACAAGCAACACATAAGAGATGCAGCCCATAAATAAATACTGCGCAATCAAATGTGAAACACTGTTTACTGTTGAAAATGTTCTGGTTCTGTCTCAGTAGCTTGGAGGGGGATTTTTGATCAGACACTTTTTTTGCCAAACCACCAAGGTCTTTCTTCTTCGTCTCTAAACTTTGTCACATGGTTGCACACTGCAAATTGATTAGTTTTATTTTCAACTTTTAGACATTTTTTCCACATGTTAACTTTTGTTTAAATCTGTGCCATTGACCCATATATAAATGCTATACCTCGAAGTCACGCAAACCATAAAAGGAAGCTCTCCGATTCCTGGTTGTTGTAATATCGCTGTAATGTCAGTCAATTAAATCATAAATGACTTCAAAGTAAATCAGTGTCATCCTGCCTCGTGTAAACAGCAGAGCTTTGCTCCCATTATTCATACTTAACTTGACGTCAAGTTATTCTTACCTGAAGTTTACTTTAATGTTTTTGCTCCCTTTTTTAATCTGGCAGGGTCACATTGATTTTTCTATCAGTATCAAGTGAACTGGGCCGTTTCAGAGAGAAATTAGAATGGTTTTTTTTTTCAGTATTTTCCCACAATGGCGATGTCTAGTTAGACAAAATTGTACTTTTGATATTATAGTATTACAGTATTTATTATACAATACAGTTAAAACAATATCTTCTTCAAGTCATTTATTTACACAAAAAAAAAAGAAAGTTTGGATCTCTGTAATGCAGCCCCTCCGAAAGATCATTTCTTGCTTGGTTTGCATTTCCCTGAAGTACCAGGCTCTGCTTTAGGAGAAGGAGGAGGAGGAGGATGTGCGAAGGTTGTGGAAGGTGGAGGAGTGTGTACACTGCGGAGCCTAAATTAATGAACTTGTCTGGGTATAAGGGTGAGTTGAAGGCCATGCAATGCACACCCAGATATTTGATCATGTGCCAGAACCACAGAGTAGGCATTTCTCTCTGTGTCGGTAATGAAGAGGAAGACAAGCGAACATGTAATTTTTTTCATTTAATTGAGCAAATAGCTGTTTTGTCTTTATGATCTAGAGATTTAATTTCTCAATGCTTTCATTAGGTACTGCGGAGTTATGGTATTTCAAGAGTGTTATGATGGGTTATACAGTCGGATAGATAAACAGAACATATTTCTCATCACGTCATAAGCCACGTCAAGCTTACATCCAGAAGCCCTTTTTAGATGTCAAAAGAATGATGCAGTAACCCATAAACGGTGCCTGTCGCGACATCAGGTCATACCATCATATATCTACTGGACCATCAGACAAGGCAGCACCTGACCACCAAACCACTGAAAGTAAATGTTAAAGGGTTGTGTTTGTTCATGCTGGAACATCACTGCGCTTATCAATTTGGCATTTCACCTCACGGATGTTTCATTGAATCAAGCCCAAGTCATCAAGGTTCAGTAAAAGTTTTGGTGTCCCAGAGGCAACTGTCTCCACAAGCGAAACATTCAAAAACAATGCTGTGTGCTGCTTTTTTGAAGATCAAAGTGGTTGTTTTGCTTATTTTTCCCCTTCTTATTCATTATATACTACACAAATATATACATTATACTCTATACAATACTGGTGCATATTGTACACGTTTGTCTTACGCTATCAGCTGCCATTAGTTTCAGTTCATTTTAGCATTTAAAATCAAACTTCAGACAGTTGCACTAAAACATACTTGAACTACGAAACCCATATGTCTTTTCTGAAGGATTGCCTCTACATCTGGATGGCAAACAAAGAATACTTCTATGCTCAAGGTGATTCACTACCATTATACTACCATTTGTACCCCAATAGCTTTTAAGATCATCCTTTGTTGACCAGAGTTAATGAATGGATGTAGGAAGCTACAGTGACAGCTACACACAAACCACAGGAAGCCGGTTAGAGTGGAACAACGATGTTAGGATATGCTGCAGACAGTTTCCTGGTTCACCATTCATATCCTTCAGGAAATTGTTTAGCTGAGGTGCTAAACTGCTCAGATCCTGACACATCTTGTCTCTAGATAATTTTATTCAGTAGATAATGGTGTAAAAATTAGTTGCACTCCATTATCAATTGCTGTACAAAAGAGCATCACTGCTCCTTTTCTCCAGAGGTTCAGGTTATATTCATGTGTATTCATTTTTCATGATGTTGTTATTATAAGATACTCTGCCATTTCTTTTCAAGCAAATGAGATTGTGTATTTTAGGTTTAGCTAACATTCGCTTGGTTTATACATCAAAGCAACTCATCATGTTAATACAAAATTCCCTCTTTTTTGTTACTGTCCTTCCCCTGCTGTTCAGTGGGGATACACTGTCTGAGGAGACAAGGAGGGGAATTTTATACTTAAAAGACATTGTTTTAGCTTCAGATAAACTTCAGTCCCCCATCACTTACATTAAAAGTTCATTACGAAGGGATCGTTCAGTGGTCAGTATGAACAGAAAGAATGATTACAGGAAAGGGAGTTTTACACAAGAAAAACCTCTTTTATTGTTAATTATGAACGCCTGACTTTTATTTTGAGACAGGCTCAGAATTGTGAGCCTATCCTTTAAAGTTACATACATGAGCATTAACTGCTAATTTACACCAGGCTTCACCATTTACTAACTAAGGTGGGTCCGTGATGTTGCAATTCACATTCCGCTCCACCATTCAGACTACAACTCCTCACTAATGTTCATCTCTTCCCTTCTTCACCTCCCTGATCCAGATGCTATTTTTAACACGTTGTACCCGAGCCAAGCCTCCTATTTACTGCCACTATGCAAACTACAATTGAGTTGCTGTGTCAAACAGTGAAATTCTTTGTTTACCTCGTGATCAAAACACCGCTCTCCATGACTGCTACCTGGCAGTCGCCTCACACTGACAGAGGAAACATATTCTTCAACATGAATTTTGTTCATGATTTACACCTTATTCCAGACAGACGCCACATGAAGATTTTCTCTAGTAGAAAGCCATTCATTCAATAGATCATATGAGAGTTTGATTTTCATTTTTAACATTCATTTTCATTCCATGAGCAGATGACCTTTTTTGGTCAGAGTTGTTCTGTAGAATGAAAAGACTGCACTAAAGCCTGGACTTTACTGTCTAATGAGGACCATTTCCTGACAAGCCTTTTCCTTTTGTTGACAGTAGCAGCCACCCTACAACTTGAGCGAGATTTCTAGATAGGCAGGACAAGCTACAGCTACAGCTATACCTCCTTAAGTAATGCTTCACTAGTGGTTTATTTGCTTAATGTTGAAAATGGCCCCAAAAATGGCATCTTTGTACATCGATTCAGAAAGTTTCCCAAGTGCTTGTACTTACGTTTGTGTATGTGCCGGATCATTGTTATCACTATGTGTAATGAATGCTGTTGCTATAGATTGTTTATAAAGAAAAGTTATGAAATGCTATAAGCTATGAAATTTCATGTATTGATTTGGGGCTAAATGTCATATTTTGCATGATTCTTTGTGTCTGTATTTGTGTGTGTAAGCCTCACCAATTTTGTAACTGAAATTGGTCGAATTTTTTCCTGAGCATCCAACAAACCTTAAGAATGATTTGTAACATGTAGTCATGTTGTCAGATCAGACGAGTTTGAAATTTTGAAATGATGCCTGTGTCGAGCTTAGGAACTAAGATTAGTGACCAGTTAGTGATTGGTGAGTTGCTACAGAATGACCCAATTATAAGTTATATTTTGGAGGACAATCCTAGCATAATTAGCAGCAAGCTTCTAAAGGAAAATGCTGATATACAGTACTTCTGTACTGTACAGGTCCTTATTATGTAGTTGCCTTCCTTTTTTCTAATTTATGATCTTTCTTACGTCAGACCGTGCAGACGGTATAGTACAGGATAAATGATGTGTGATTGCATAAAAGAGTTCAATTTAATGTAATGCAAAACAGCATGGGGTTACGCAGGCCAATTATGTCCATCTGTTATCTACAGTTTTCTGCTAGTTGTACCAAACTTGTGTTCTCAGGCAGACAACAAAGGAAAAGATGTGTTGATCAGACGACTGTTGAGGCATTATCACATCTAATGTTGTGTTAAAACGACGGCCAGCCATTGTTTTTAAAAAAAAAGCTTTGCAGGTTGCCCTTCTGAAGATATTCTTAGAAATCCAGCTATTAAAATCTCTGTGCACCTACCGTACCTCTCCTCTGTCATCGTTTGTCTCTGAGGAAAGCGCCACCGTGGCACTGACGAGACAAACTGTTCTCAACAGCGTCAGATGATCAATCTTCCAATTCAAAATTAAATGTAATTCAACAATAATGAGTAGAAATCCAAGAATAATTTATTAGTTAGAGCTGAATAATCACCATTTGATAATTAATGTCAATGTTGGCTTCCAACACGAAAAGAGTATTTGGTGCCACGTTTATAAAATATTCATGAAGTGTATTGCGACTAACAGCTTGTTATATATGAAGTGAGTGAGTCAGGAGGAAAAAACAAAACACTGAACCATTGTATTCCATGGTCACTGCATGCATAATTGTCGCCACTTTACCTTTTACCCCCGCTTTGACGAATGTAGAGTGCCAAGCTCATCGACCAGGCGGGATGTTGGTTTGGTGTTCTGTGAATACTGTCAACAGAAGCTAGTAACCAACCATGTTACAAAACTGTAAAACTCATAGTGATCCATAACCCCTTCTGAGTTCTGTGTCTTTGTTGTGTATTTTCGGTAGCCTTGAGGCAGTCTGTGTGAGGTGTGACAGCTGCAGACTGTAGAGAGCAGAGCTGGGCAATATGACAGACACATGTTACCATGATCATCATGGGATAACATTTTATCATGATGTATGACAATAACGTCAAGAGAAAAAAATGGTAGGACCTGGAAGGATTTTCAACACATGGGTTATTCAGTTTAAGTGCAATTTATTATTATTTTTTTCTTTTCTCTATTTTATAGCACACTGTTGTTAGAAAGATCCTCTGACCTTGATGGATCTTACCAAATAAGGATCGGACAATATAAGAAAAAACTCTCAGGATAAGTTTTGTCAGTTGGGATATTTGAGAATATCCTCCTATATTGTGAGTGACTGGAAGTGACTTTGAACTGCCATGAAGTAGAACCTGCATCTTTCCAGTCATTAGAAAATCCTAAGCCTCTCATCATGGCTGAAGTCATCCATCATCCATCGTTTTTTTCTTGCAGTGTTGGTGAACTTCTGTTTCCTGCTGACACATAACTGGAACAAGATAACACTGGCCAGATATTTTGCAGATATATTACTGAGCAGTTTAGTTTTTCTCTGCACACCAGGTGATAATATCAGCTATTTTTTTTTCTGAAAAATTAAAGTCCTTTCTCATAGCTCAGTCTTTGTAGAAACCATTTTCATAATTATTATAATTTATCCAAGTAATTAGCTTTTCATTTTCACAGTGCAGAACAATAAGTAAGTGTCAGTAATAAAACAGTCCAGTAGTTAAAATGCCTTCAATTGTAATAATCCTTCAAACTCTTGCTGTAAATGATTTATCAACAGAAATGTTCCATAGAAATAAGAGATTTGTTCAAATGAACAATGTGCACAAGACCGACTTTAACACCTGCAAGCTCAAGAGATTAAACTTGATCATCGCTGCCCTTACATAAAGATTATTTCACTTTCGCTATTTGAGGGACATCATTCCATTCTAACCAGAACATGATATAAAGCATGCTTCTCGTCTCACTGTTTCCTCTCCTCTGCTCCATCAGAAGCTCATTCGCTCCTATCAGCAGCGTAGCACTAGAGGGATTTGAGTGGGACCGATTATTTGGTTGACCTCGCTGTCGGCTGGAGCCATTTCAGCGTCTCCCATCAGCAGTGAAGAGCGCAGGATTATAAGATGTTGTCATATCACGAATCATGTTTTGGGTCACTGTGATGGATGTTTTCGGTTTGGGGAAGTGTGGAGGGGGGCTCTCGTGGATGAATAAACCAAACTGCCTCTGGTTTGACAAGATGGCTCGTTAAAAGATATCCAGTTAGAAGAGCTGTTGAAAAAGTAGGCCACTGATGTGCCATGAGAGTGTGGTCATTCTGACAGCCTATTTTGTTTTGAATTTTTGTTTTATTTGAAAATGGATTCGAAAACGAGCACAACACATACACTGGCAGTTACAGGCCTCTTGTAAGGGGCTAATTTAACTTTGACATTTACATGTTTTTGTCATGAAACCACTAATTGCCGGCACTTTACTTAAATCAGTCAAGCATCGGATCATTAATATCGTCTCACAGACCTGTCCTCTTGTCTAACTCAGTCCAAACTGACATTTAATATCAAGTGATAGATGTACCGATTGTTCGGAGCAATTCAAATCCATCTGACAAACTGGAGACGAGATGAGCACAGATTTGTCACGGACATTCTCCTATTGTTCATGTCTGCTGTTGTCTCCTGCAGGCAAATTACTTTATATTCAAATGATTTCACCCATAGAGTTAATTGCAGTTTCATTAGGGAGAGAACTGAAGGACGAACACACGCACACACACGCTGTACACAATGGATGGAGGGTCTCATAACCCCAAGCTGGGGCTTTGGCAGCATCATTGTTTCTGCCTGTTACTTTTAGCCGGGTAATTTCCTCCCCTTTGGTACAAAACAGCCATCACTTTTTATTTATTTTTTGCTTTGTCTCATCTACAGCATCGCATCGCTGTCTGTAATGATTTAGAAGTTGTTGTTTTTTTTAGCTCAGACCTCAAATAGCTCGGCTCTTTTAGTAAACCTGTACTTCTGTACTTCTATTCTCAGTCTCAGTTTCCTTTAAATTATTTACACAACACTCGTATCCTTTGTTTAAATAAAAACATGCTTTGTTACTGTTGAATTGTTATCCAGATTTTAAGCATGGCTAAAATAATTGTAAATCAGTGCATGTAACGTATGTAAGAATGCATTTATTATTCCATAGTCGAACAACAGTGACACTAATACATCACACGTCCCCTGTGGTGTTTCCAGGGGGGGTGACATGCAACAAGGGCCCCCCGTATTGACTCAGAACACTGATGTGGTGGTTGCATTCAAGCTTAATATCTTGTCTCTCCTTCTTGATTTTTTTTTGGGCTCTGTCGTTGAATGGAGTCATTAAACGATGAGTGGCAGCAAGACTTGAATGCATTGTCTGCCGCAGAATAAGCAGAAACATGCACCCGCAACCTCAAGGTCGTCTCCAAAAAATGAGTTTCCATCAGGCTTTATTGTGTTTTCTCTTTTTCAGTATGCTATTTCCTACTCCTCGGTCAAGTGAAAAGCATTTCAGCATTATTTGAATTTGTTTTAAGCTTCTCCCTGCGTCAGTTTTTTTTATTTTTCAAAATTGAGAATGTGCATGAAAAGGTACTGTACATGACAACAGTTTTAATTTTAAGCTCCATTATGTAGTCCACGAATAAAGAGCTGCAACTAACAATTATTTCCAGTCACAGAAAACCGTTTCCCAAAAACTGGTAAACATTTCCCAGTTTGTCCATAACTTAGGGATATTAAGTTAGATGTCACAGAAAAGAAAAGAACTGAGAAATTGTTCCCATTTAAGAATCTGGAATCAGAGAATTATAACCGTTTCAGCTAACTTCCTTTCCTAACTTTTTTTTAAGGTACCACTGCCCTCCCTTCTCTCTACGTCACCACACTCGCACAACTCTTTTCTTTCTGTAAAGACGACTCTCTTTGCTTTTTTTCTCTTCTCCAAGTGTTTCTCATTGTGTGCCTGCAGCTCTACATGAATATGGATGGAACGTTTTGTTCGAATTAGGTTGTTAACTCGTAATAGAAATATTCACCTCTGTCATTGTTGTTTCTGACATTGGATTTCAGAACGCAGCTTTCCAAGAATCCTCATGCATCACTCTGGATTAGCCGAAATGCAAGTTTAGCTGAAGCCCTACATATGAATGAGTTGTGGCGTACCATTTAGCCCTGCCATCCTCCAGTGTTATTCTCCATGGAGACCATAGAAGCCTGTTTGTGCTTTGTGTTACGGCCCAGTGGCTGCCTGGCTGCTCAGCCATGATTAATTCAGGCAGGCCTCAGGGGAGAACAGCCAGGCTAGGTTACCCAGCCAGGGATCTGGTGTCTAGCTGCTATGAAGGCACTGGCTTTATGGCAGCCTCGGCTGCACAGCTCTCCTTGGCTGGAGCCGAGGCTGGAGCTGGCAACCTTTCACACCTGTTCCTGAAATAGAGCGATGTACATGATTGAATTGAACAATTTAAGAAATTGAAATAGTGTAAACCTCTTTGCTATGCACCAATAGATGCATCAAATGTCCTCACTCAGCTATAGCAAATTACATTTAGCTCTTTACATCAACGTTTAAAGTATCAAAGTTGATGAATGGTGGCATGATTCAATCTGTGTATGATGTAATAGGATACTGACTGTTTTTAAAAAATGTATTTTGTACCCAGTAACAATAATGAGATGAGGTTTCAACAGTTTAGATTTTAAAATTGCAAGTGGTACATAGTTTCTAGGTTTGGAGCAGAGTGCTGCCTGAGAGAAAATACATTTGACAGTTACATTTTAGTTTCCACAGATTCATTACTGTCATTAATGCACAACCGGGGCAGGTGCACTCACCTCTGTGCTGATCTGTATTTGAGTGTTTTGTTAATACCGTTTTTGGCCGGGCAAAGACAGCCTCTCCAAACACACTCTTTATAAGCAGAGTTTTTAGAACGATCTTGTGAATTACAGACTGTAGTGCTTGTCATTGTTTGTTTTTAGAGCTGATGTTGAACGAGTCAACACATTCTGTAACGACGGATAACGCCAGACTTCACAGGTCTATATTCACCTTTTAGTCATAGAATAACACATGCTACCTGAAGCCCGCACTACCAGCTAAGCTAATGGGCGCCCCAGCTATCAGTTTTTCACACATAACGTCAAAATAAAGAATGAGAAAGCTGTGTTTTCACCTCACACTGCAGGTGTTGTCAATATTTTGGTTAACTGATTTTATTTGCAATCCGTCTGTAATGATTTAAGCTCTGTAAACTTTCTTCTATTGCTTATTTTATCTGCACAACATTCCCTAAATAATTCATTTTTGATTAAATAAAAAGCAATTTATTGGTATTTTTACATTATTTTAGAAATGGGCAAACAATATAATCATTTAATGAAATTAGGATGCCCATAAATAACTCGTAAGTAGAGCTGAGATAAGGTATTTGTTTAATTTGTTGTACAATAGTGCCAGTTGCATGTCACTGTAGTGTGGCTCGCAGTCTCCATCCTCATACGTGTTCCCTGTCCGCTCGGTCAACTGGCTGTGATGGATGCAATGACTCACACACAGTGTCAGGCTCATACATCATCAGTTACTGTGGCAAAATGGCACCCAGCATCCATTAATGGCAGACCTGGCTGCAATCGGAGGCATCTACCCCTCAAGTTAATGCGTTTTACGCTGTACATGGCTGTGTGATTTATCGGGGACTTGCTAAGAGACCAAACAGGGATGAAAACAGGTTGCCAGTGGGGCATTTATTGGTGCATGTGTTATTTCAGCACAGGCTTTTTGCCCTGGTGCTGGTGGATATTTTGACAAGAGGTCAACTAATTAATTGATTCAGCTGATTTACTGATGCCAATAGGACATTTTACAAACTATCTATATTGGGGGAACTTAGCTGTGATAGATGAGCAGTCCATATAAAGATGTACATCACTGATTTGCATAAAGGCTACATACACCAAATCACGGTATTAAGGTATTTATTACTTTGACTTCTCAGTTCAACAGTTATCCATTTTCAAATCAAGGGGAAGAGGTGATATCAGTTGTTTAATCGGCTATTGTTACTATATCGGCCATTAAAATCTGTTTGTGGTCAGCCTCTAAGTTAGACAGGGATACTTAAATTTTCCCCCAAAATAATAACTTAATTTCAAATTAAAGGTGTGTTAGATGAAACTATTCACTAATTATAAAAGTAATGTTCAGCTTTATTTGTAGTGTTTGTTCTTGAGTTATAAGTTGACACAGTGAGCATGGTTGTTGTCACAGCCTAAAATGCTAAATGTGTGTATATATATATATATACATTCAGGCACTTATTATCTCTTTTTGTATTATTTGTGAAATGAAAATGATCAGATATGTTTTACATTACCTCTGACAAAACAACTGTATGAAGGTGAAGGATAAATTCAATCAATGAATGAGGGGATTTTGAGCAGTGAAGATGGATGGCGTCATTGTTCTAATGTTGATACTTCAAATGAAAAAATCGAGATCTGTGAGAGAAGGTTAAAGGGACAGTGGGTGAGCTGTGTGTCAGTGTTATCGTCACTGCATCCCCCATCTCTAAGGATGATGTGGCAGCAGCCTTACCCCTTTATCCCCTGCGTCCCCATCTTTTACTCAACACACACACACATACACACACACACACGCACAGCGTTAATCCGACCTCACTCATTTTAATGAGACAGTTTCCATTCCCTGCACCAAATCATATTGTTTTCACATCCAGCCTGTCTAATGGCCGAGCGCGACTATCACATGCTCATTTTTTTTTTCGCCCAGTCACACCTCCCCGCTTCCAAACACGACAGCCTTACTCGCGATATTAATTTGATGTCAACATTGTTATTTTCCTTATCTTTTTCTATTAGGCAGGGTTCAATAATAAAAACGTCATCACAACTATTAAGAATTGACAAATTATGACATTTACGGCCCGTACAATTTATTTCCACACTCAAAGAGCATTACTCCTGTGCAAAAAGACAAGCAGTCTACCTTTAGCTGCAGATCACTGCGATGGCAGACTAACATGGTGGGATGCAGTCTTTCTCGCTGCCATGAATAAAATTTCATCTAAATGATTCAAAAGACAGGTTTGTGTAATTGGCTGTGAAGGAAAATGTGTTAATTTGATTCATCACACGATTAAACACATTCTTGAGGGTAAAAGATGTAAAAAAAATCTCATGAAAACATTGCTGTCACCTTTTCATACAGTGCACAGTGGTAGCCATGCTGTTTTTTTTAATATAGATGCTAGATGGAGATTCAAATCACAGCGTAATATCTTGCTTGTCATAAGTGAGAATTAATTTCAACCCAGGACTGTCTGCCAGGCTGTGTCAGATGCTGTTAGTATTCCAGGGCCTCCTGGAGGAACAAAAGACCTCTAAATACACTTCTCACTGTTTTTGTCTGACTAGATGTCTTGGTTAGTTTTCCTGAAGTGGCTTCTTGTTTGATATTTTTTTTTTTCCCTGAGTTCGTCAGTGTCTCGAGGCTATCTGTAAACAGTTGAATCAATGGTCAGACAAACAGACAGACTGACAGAGACCCGTGCTTCTCCTCTGACCTTTAATCCACTTGGCTAGCAGCATTTTGATGCATGATTAATCATCTGTTTAGGATTCCGCACCCACATCGTAATCTGAACAGATATGTGTGCTTATGTTTAGCTGATGATAAAAGAAGAATTTATAGCCATGTTGTTATTTCTTTTATTGCTTTGTTCTGTTTACATAAGGACTGAAACTGAACACTCATTCCTGGTCTCTCTCTGCATTTCTCTCCTTCCTCCCATTCCTTCCCTCCCCCAGCTGGTTGGCGGCCAGTTTGACCTGGAGATGAACTTCATCATCCAGGAGCCCGAGAGCATCGTGTGCATGGTGGAGCTGTTGGACAAGTGCGAGCCCACGTGTCAGGCGGAAGTTTGGAGCATCTTCACAGCCATCCTTAAGAAGAGCGTCCGCAACCTGCAGGCGTGCACTGATGTGGGGCTGATCCAGCTGGTGCTCCAGCGTATATCCACCACTGACAGCATGATCGCAGGTGATGGTGGGAAAAAAGGGAAAGGACACATTTTTAAACTCAAACCTACCTTAAATAATTTCTTTTTATTTTGTTATTGAAAGAAAAAGAGAGGAACTCCAACTCAGGAATCAGTCGAGCATTACAAATAACAAACCAATTCCAAATGTTCCATTCCATGGAAACATCCTCCATTGTAGCACACACTCTGATGTATTGCAGTTAAGGCAGACATGATCATCCTGTACAGTCTCCCCCGTGTCTCAGTTTAGTCTGTTGCCCATCTGCAAATTAGTACGAATTAATTCCTACAGTGTTCGGCTCAGTGAACTTTTGCCAGCAAGAACAGCGCTGGCCGGGAGGGTTTGCGCAGTCGAGCAAGGGTGATATAACCCAGGCCATCAGTAACTAGGCAGCTCGGAGAATTGGTCATAGTAATATTCACTACACTACAAATCCTTGTCAACTTGTGTATAATGTTTCATCTGATACAACCATTTCCAGATTAAATATCTTGTATATCTTTCTTTTTAAACTGAGTGACTTCATCCTTTTTTTGCCCTTATAATAATGTAGCTTTTCAGATGTCTGTCATCACATAATTTTCTGAAATAAGGGATCGTGTAAGTCAGAACTGAGCTGCCGAGCTTTCGGTGGATAAAGACCTGCCGCATGTAGCTGCCACTCATCCTTATACTTGGAGGATTGAACCAAAGATAGTGTACAGGCACACCAGTCATAGATCTGTCAGACTATGCCTCAGCATTAGTCAGTAATAACTGATGAAGGAAGCTGCACAGTAGCTGGGACTCCCAGAGTGTCCTCTCTATTTTAAGTCTCCATCTTTTATTTTAAACTCGGGTGTAGCTCACCCTACTTTTAGATTTGTCTGGTAGCTTAGGAGGCATCAAAATGCCAATGAAAAATGTAATAATTGTGAATAGGAACATAAGTAAAGTTTGATAAAATCAGGTACAGACTCATTATTTATAATATCCCTGTTTTCTTTTCATTTGGAGCTTACTTTAACTTTTAGAGTAAATTATTATATTATGTCAGTCTTTCTGTTTGAACATGCAATGTTTAAAGTACACAAATACATTCCATTTAGATTATTCTGATGTGAGTTGCCAAGTTTTGGAGATATATATCTGGCTTCTCTGAATATGATGGAACCAAACGGCACTTGTGGTGCTCAAAGCGTGCCAAAAAAATACATTAGAAACATTCAAAAGCAATGACTCTTTCCAGGTATTTTTTCTGTATCACTACGCAGTGGGAATCACTAATTTTCTCATGGGCAAGAGGCAAGCTAAAGAAGCTAATTAAGCTAGCTAATATTACAGCTCAGTTAAGAGGGAGGCCATTGATGTTTCCATCCTGTGCTATGAAGAGCCTCTTGTTCATGTGTATTTGCATGCTTCGCTTCCTTCTGCAAAGTGATACAGTTACTGGATGTGGTTTGGTAGAAAGAATATAGATATAGATCTGCATGAAACTGGTCACAACAAAGTCTGTGGATTTTTTTGAAGAACTGAGTTGTGATCTCTGGAAAGAGACATTGCGCTTAAGTTTTTCAAATGTATTTACTTGGCACGTTGAGCAACACAAGCTGAGTGCCATCTATTTCCATTATATTGGAGAGAAGGCACAACTGATATCTCCAAAACTCTGCAGCTCACAGCAAAACCATCTAGAAGGATACCTACAGCATCTGTAGCACTACTGGTAAGAGGGGCAAATATACACTTTGGATTTTGAGGTGAGCTGTCCCTTTTAACCTCTGTATGTTACTGTGTTTAACCTCCTCTGTGTGTCTTGCAGACCTGCTCGTGGACATGCTGGGCGTGCTCGCCAGCTACAGCATCACTGTTAAAGAGCTGAAGCTTTTCTTCAGCAAGCTGCAGGGGGAGAAAGGCCAGTGGGTGAGTCAGAGTCATGCTACGGTGATCTGTCGTGGTTGTCTGGGACCTGCATGAGGAATGTGCGAGCAGCACTTTATAAGGCCAATGTTCTTTTCACATAGACAAAATAAATCATATGAAACCAGACTGCTGCTCTACAGTTGTCTTGGCTGCTGTACATTATTGATATTGGTTCATGGGGTTACACAAGTTCTGACTTTTTTCCAGGCTAAAATAACTACAACATTAAAAACTGCGTAAGCCAGAATACTTAGTTTGAGAATATTAGCTTTAAAAAAATAGACTCCCTGAACTGAATATGGCTATAAGGAAATAGCCTCAGAGAACTTAAGATGTATGATACATGTAGAGAAGACAAGTTACCACATCCAGGCAGAACCAGTGGCACACAAGGGGAGACAGATGAAGCGAAGGAAGAGAAGCAGCGAAACCCATTGATCACTGACACTAATCAAGCTGTCAAGGAAATAGGGCAGGTTGCTTTTATGCTTCTAAATTTCACCTCACTCTCCCTTTTTTCAAACAACTCTTGCAGCCGCTCCTCTCTTCATTACATTTTTGTGAAACATCCGGCGAGACAGGGTGGGCTTGGACCAGTGCACAAGTTTTAACTAGTACTGAACTTTATGAACTCCAACCACAAATGTAAAGGATTTTTTTATCACACACGCTGATCCGTTTCCATTATCTGAAATCTGTGATAGAGCAACATTTTTCTGATGGTGCTTGTACACAGTAATCAGGACATTATGAAGCAAGTGAAGATACTGAATTCTCAGCGTGGCGCTGAGAAAAGCTGTCTCACTGTCAGAGTCTGATAGGTAAATTTAGAAAAAGCAGAACCAAAGCTGTACAATTTTTAAGTTATTTGTAGCTGCATGCACAAGCTGTAAGTCTCACACTAGAGTTCTTACATCTTTGTCTGCATGGGATTGCCTGTTTAGACACCAACATTATCAGTTTCCTAAAATGATCCTTGTGTGTTCTTGTGCTCTCTCTTAAGCCTCATCATGCAGTAAAGCTTCTGTCAGTTCTGAAGTATATGGCCCACAGGACCGGCCCCGACTCCTTCTTCAGCTTCCCGGGGAAAAATGCAGCTGTGAGTAAACTACATAATGTCCACCACTGCACCATGGAATGGTGTCTGGTGTGTTTACACACGGATGATGAGCTGACTTGTATTCATTTTAGAGGTTAGAGTTGGAGTGCTGTTTCAGCACATGAGCAGCAAGATTTCTCAGCAGATGTTAATGCAAAACCCCACCATGACTGCCTCCTAATAATGACGACAAGTCCCATTTTCCTTTGTATATTACACAATGATCTCTCCCGAATCCTTTCATTGTGATCTGTTTTCACTGACCCGTACATTTCTTCTCGAATTCTCCAACCCCTCTTTTAACTCAAAGGCTGTTGTACTCGTGTAAAAAGTATCTAGAAATGAAGCCATGAGCACACTTTTTCATGAAACTGTGAGCAATTTAGGTCTACATATTTAAAGTGTGTCTGACTAAATGTATCATGTTGTGGCTATTTTAAATTCAGCTCTGGGCTACTCAAATCATGCTTTGAGCATTAATTTATTTGAAACCCCAGCCTGATCTTTATCATTTGAGTCCTGTTCTTGTCTTTCTGTAGATACACAATGTTGATTTAAGTACCAAATGATCTTTATTAGCTTGTCAGTGTATGTTTTAGCATGCCAGTATTCTTGTTTAAAGATGATTTTGTCATAACTCCAGCACATTAGGAAGACTTTTTTGATCATTAATGAGTCGTAAACAGTTATTAAGACTTAAGAACTAAACAGTTTAAAAATGTTTCTTTAGTGGATGGAGGATGAATATACGTTTTATACATCAAGTATAAATCTTACAGGGAGTTGACCCTCCCTTTACAGAGTATTAGTATTTTTGTGTGTGTTAGTTTTAGTGTTAAATCCTCCGTGATGCTGCTTTTATGAGCCGCCTTGTATGTTTGGGTCAGATTTGGTTGCTTTGAACTCCATTAGTGCTTCTTATTGTTAGTCAGCATTGTGCTCTGAAAGGTTAACATGCACCTTCCTTTTCCTGTGTCGTCCTCATAATAAGACGGATAGGAATGTCAGGGAGGACATATGCAGGCACAGGAAAGTCATTCAGACCAGTATGTTTCTGATTTTTCATTGTGGAGCTTGTTTGCTTGGTATTTCTTTACCCAGACTCTTTTTATGCCTCTGCATTCAGACTGACCTATTACATTAGCCAACAGTGTTTTGTTTATGTCCTGTAATTCTATTGTGTTTTCTGTGTTATTTCTTTCCTAACAGGCTATAGCTCTGCCTCCTATAGCAAAATGGCCATACCAGAATGGATTTACATTTCACACATGGCTCCGCATGGATCCTCTCAACAACATCAATGTAGACAAAGACAAGCCTTACCTGTACTGGTAGGTATCAACACCATTCTTTGAACACCAACCCAGAACCTTTGCCATTTGTTTGGCATTTGATTATTTCTGTGTGTTTGAACATACTGTATATACAATGCAAAAATAGAAAGGTAATTACATAGTGCACATTTGTGGTATAATAAAACAAAGAGAAGTGAAATTCATTGAAGGTGGTGTTAAATCGATGCACTAAATTCAACCAACATGCATCTTATATGCATTTGAATCCCAAAAATGTGCAGCAGCCTTCGGCCTCCCTGCTGAAATACAGTCATGCTTCCCCTCTCCATCCTTCCTGTCCCCTCATCCTTTGCTTCCTCTCTGAGGGGCGAATAAATCAGGCCTTCTGATCATCTTCTTTTCAACCAATAATTAATTTCTGTCAGAAATCTAATTTATACAACGGGGATCTGTTTGGACTAGCTGGATGGCCAACGAGCTGCTTGAGAGAATCTTTAATAAAAGCTCCTCTTCAGCACTGTGCTCTTCTAAAAAGAGATTAATTCACTAAATCACATGCAGGGGCCCCGTCTCCCCGGGACATGAAGAACGATGCAAAGAGTCTGTGAAATTGAGAAATGACTGTTTACTATCTTTATCACTTTGAGACCCTTTTTAAACTGTTTATTTGATATATTTTGAATGCTATAACCCATGTTGCCCTTGAATGTTGTCAGCATGAAAGTGTCTATCTGCACTGAGGCACTTAATGTGTTTGTATCTCCCCTTCATTTATTTTCAGTTTCCGCACAACTAAAGGCCTGGGTTACTCTGCACACTTTGTGGGCGGCTGTTTGATAGTGACCTCATTAAAATCCAAGGGGAAAGGATTCCAGCACTGTGTAAAGTACGACTTCAAGCCACAGAAGGTACGGAAGCAGCGGAAGCTGGTTTAGTAACCCAGGCAAACTAAATCCTGGAAAATGTCTCTGCAAATAGATCACAGATATCACATGTCAGCACACGCATAATCAATCACATGCACGCACACAAGCACGCATGTACTCGCACAATAAATCTAGACCTGGGTGTGAGAAAGAACTGTCACATCTTACCTGACTCTGGGGAGAGGCATAAACCAGAAGGAGGAGGAATGAGGGCGATGGGAGAGAGGGATTATCCAATATTCTCAGTCCCTCCCAGGCAAGGAACACCAGAAAGATGCTTTTCCCGTGGACAATTTGAAACATCCTCCTCCGTCCCCCGGGCATGAAGGAACCACTGTACCTCAATAAACCTTATGGGGACTCAGTACTCATTTTAGCTGATGTTTCACTCTTTTTTTAATACCTTCCCCTTTCATGTCCAGAGGAAACAATAATAACCTATTTTTACTGTGGTAACATCGGTAACCTTTTTCACTCGTTGTACGGAGGAGGTAAAAACCACAAAATCTATGTAGGTGAGATTGTAGCCTGAGGGGACTGCTTCCTGAAACATCACAGAAGCAGGTTAATTGAGCAGGCAAGAAGATTCTCACCATGTGCTCACTGGTTGATATCTTGTGTGTGTGTGTGTGTGTGTGTGTGTGTGTGTCTGTGAGATGCTCCAGATATACAGTAACAGATTTCCTCTTGTTGTTGCAGTGGTACATGGTGACTCTTGTTCACATCTACAACCGCTGGAAAAACAGTGAAATTAGCTGCTATGTGAACGGGGAACTGGCTTCCTTTGGAGACATCGCCTGGTTTGTCAATACAAGTGACGTAAGTAGCAACAATTTTGATATAAAAATGACCACACGTTGTTTATTAAAACTTTGGTTTTTGTACTGTTAAAGACATAATGTGTCGATAAGTGGCCTTTTGAAGGTGCCAGGAGGTGGATTTTGTTAGCTTGGGACAGAGCCAGGCTACTTATGTCCCACTGATTCCAGTCTTTATGCTAAACAGAGGTAGAGCCAGTGTTTTGTTATCGGAAGATCGCTGTTTCAGTTCTTCTGGTCTGCATCTCCTTGGGCAAGATACTGAACCCCAAACTGCTCCTGATGTGCTGGTCGGCACCTAGCATGGCAGCCGCCGGCATCAGTGTATGAATGTATGAATTACTGTAAGTCGCTTTGGACAAAAGCGTCTGCTAAATGCCCTAAAATGTAAATGTGAACTAAGCTAACTGGTGGCTGCGTGTTACAGCTTACATTTACCATAAGAGTGAAATTGATCTTCTTATCTTAAACAATCTAGGCAAGAAAGCAAATCATTTCCCAAAAGTCAAGTAGGTATGTGGGAACACGCAACATATTTTCTATAAAATATCAATACTCAGGAGCAGATACAGCTGTACCAAAAACAAACAAACAAAAAAACCCTGAAAAAAAATGCCCTCATGCCCTCGTCATTCAAAGATATATTTTTGCTTTCCAAGGGCTCAGGGGTGAAACCATTCTCTCCATCTTTTAGCATGGACAGTACAGTGGAGAATGACTACAGATATACACACACACCCTGAACCTCGCACACATCACAGAATGAACCCTGTCACAGTCCCCAGGATTGCTTTCTGTCATGCTGAGATATGAGATTCTTAAATCAAATTTTGTTAGGAATGAAAATGCCTCCACAGTGTAGTGTAATCCTCGAGAAGTGGCAGCATGTCAGAAAGCAAATGAGCAACTTGATTGAGATGTGGCCTCATCATTGTCAACACTTCTGCTTATCTCTCGCTGACCATAACCAGAGGAAGACGGAACATTATCATGTTAGCGACAGTATACTCATAGTTTGAGGCTGTGTGTCGCCATTTATAGCCAGTGTTAACATGCCTTTACCCTCTCTTCTTTCTGGCTATTTTCGTCTTATTTATCATTCCTTTCTTAATTCTTTCCCTCCATCCCCCCCCTCCCTTCCTCCTTTCATCTTTTTTGGTGTCTTTCTATAATCTTCTGCCTGCCTCCCTCCTGCTGCAGACGTTTGACAAGTGTTTCCTGGGATCGTCAGAGACGGCGGATGCCAACCGTGTTTTCTGCGGACAGATGGGGGCAGTTTACCTGTTTGGAGAGGCGCTCAGCGCTGCTCAGATCTTGGCTATCTATCAGCTGGGTCCGGGCTACCAGGTTCGAAGGTCTAAAATGTCCTTGATGAGATGTCTGTGTCATATTAAGATTTAAAAAGAGACAGACTTCAACTATAGATAAATTCTGTGATGGTTTTGGAGCATCCCAAAACACAAAGAGAGGATGGTCTAAGGGGATTTACCTAGTCAGTCCATGATATTATTCCTTTTCTAGATAGTTGAATATCATTGTCGGGTACATTTAATGCTTTATGTGCTGCAGTTTACGGGCAACAATATATGGAAAGCCATGTATTTCAGCAAACAAGTTTATCTAAAAACACAAACCAGAGATAGCGACAAAAAGTACCTGGCCCAATACATCCACATACAATGTAAACTGCAAAAACCATGACACAAACAGGTTTCCAGAGTATGTAATGATTATATGTGCATGCCCGGAGAAACTATATACAAAAGTCAATATAAATAATCTTTATAGAAATGTTTATAAGTTCATAATAAAGAATTTATCACCCTTAATAATGCATTTTTCTTTTTTGAGATGCTGTAGCTGCAAAATGCATGGTCAACTGCCAATTATTTCCTTAATAAGATGTGGTTTAATCCTAGTGCAAAAAAAGCTTAGTAAATGTTTACAAGTGACATAATTGTGAAGGTAGTGAAGTTCATTAATTATGCTTGCGTTGCTAATATAAACAATAAAAAGAACAGTTCTGAATAAAAAATCTTATTAACTTTAAGCATCTTACACGCATTTATAGGGCCCTTATTGCCTCTAAACTAAGGCTTATTATAAGCACCTTATTATAAGGCGTTACCAGTGAGAATAGGACCACTCTTAGTTAATGTTTTTGTAGAACACAGTATGTTCATGCAGAATACGGCATTAGTGCTTTATAATGAATGAATGAATGAATGAATGAATTACTTTTATTATTGTGTCATGCATACAGTGTATGCCCAGCCCGCAGGAGCTTTATAACGACTGATAATGATCTAATACTTTACTAATATGCATGCTACAAGAGGGTCACATAAATAAACATACTAAGACTGTTTAATTGGACAGATACATTTAAAGTGCTAGTATTTGGTATTTTGAAAGTTAGACGCTCATGTGTTACTAGTTAGTTTTTCTCTTTGTGGTTCCATCGGTATATTATGTTCTTTTCCAATAAATGTCTCTCCTTTCTTCTTCCTTCTCCTTAGGGCACATTCAAGTACAAGGCTGAAAGTGACTTGCTGTTTGCAGAGCATCATAAGACCTTACTGTACGACGGCAAGCTGTCCTCTAGTATTGCCTTCGCTTATAACCCTCGCGCCACAGATGCCCAGCTCTGCCTTGAGTCCTCCCCCAAGGACAACACCTCCATTTTTGTCCACTCACCCCATGCACTCATGCTGCAGGTAATTGTGCCTTTCATCTAACCTGTTGGTTTAATACATGCTGTTTCCTGTTAAGTTGAAATTGACATTGCTAGGACCTAAAGTCACCATGCTGCACTTGCATAAAAGCAACGTTGGTACGAATTCTTTCAGCACCTGCATGCCTTCTCCTACCTCCCACTGTTCCATATGTGCCACTCGTTATTCTTTCTTTCTACCTCTGCGATAATGAAAGTGGCCCAGTTGGCATCTTTTCATTTTAATATCCTCATTAGGGCAGAGGTGCAAATGTGTTGAGCTTGCCAGACTGCTGCAGCTGCGGAAAAATGCCATCCTGATGCTCTAATTATGGAATTAGCCTTCCGAGATTTAGTTTGGAACCACATTCTAGTAGTTGTGCATTTTTACTGTTAGAAGTAGGTGGTGAACTTTGTGGAAGTTTTCCATATGTTGCTTACAAATACACACACCCACACAAACAACCCACGACACCATTTCCTTACTCCTGTCGGGTTTTCTTTTCTCAAGCACTAATTGAGTTTTCTCTCATGCCCTCTCATCAAAGCAAAGGCTTTGTTTCCTTTGTGAGGGAGGCTTTTGCTGCCACTCAGACATATGCTTCCTACACCACACATACGCACACACACACACACACACACACACACACACACACACACACACACACACGTGAAATATGTATGAATATGTGACCTATATTTTGCTTTGCTGTGCCCTGCTCAAGAATTCCAACCCTATAGAGAGTAAAAAGTTTTGCCAAGCCACTGTTTGTGTTGTAAACATATATCAACACCGGCTCCTGCACGAGACTGCCAAACAAAATATGATCAGTTTTGCTTTACCATCTGTTTTCAACATGTTGTGACTAAACAATGAAAGAAACAACCACTTAGGAGCATTAACCCTCTCAAACATGTTCATGTCTGCAATTTGGATATATCAAGGAGGTACAAATGCCAATGGCAGCATGTTGGTGATGATAAAAAAGCATATTGTAGTGGTATGATAAAGAAAACCCCTACGGAACTTGGGGAAAAAAGAGCTTTTAAGTTTTCTGCTCCCTCTGCTTGGGACAAGTTACAAATTAGCCCAAAACTTTGGGAGCCGGTCTCACTGGAAACATTTAAAGTGATTTTAAACAACTGGAAAGAAAGTACATCTGGCTATAGATGTTTTTTAATGTTGATTAATGTTTTGATGTTTTATGACTCAGTAGCTTTCTGTCTTCACTTTGTTATGTGTTTGTTTTATGTCTATGAGTGCTGCTGCTAATGTTGGCCAGGACTTTCTTTCCTGGTTAAATAAATGTTAAATAAGACTCATCTTTCGGTCATGACAATGCAACTACTTGCAAATACTTTAAAAAAAAGTTGAAGGATAGACCTAACTTGGTGTAAAAAGTTGTGACTATCAAAGCAAATATCTGTGAACCATGGGTAAATGTTTATCGTGTTACGTGTCAAATGTGGCCATGTGTGTTTGTTTCTTTAGGATGTGAAAGCCGTGGTGACTCACTCAGTCCAGAGTGGCATACATTCTATCGGAGGCGTGCAGGTCCTCTTCCCTCTGTTTGCACAGCTGGATTTTTGCCAGCCCTCCAGCCACGAGCTGGACACCTCCGTCTGGTAAACACAGACACACACACACACTCTTTAATGTGAAACGCTGTAGGATTTGTTTACCTTCATAAAATCGGGATTTTGTTTCGCTGCATCATTCTCATCGTATGTAATGCAAGAAGTGAAAATAACAAGGCTGGTAGTTTGACTTTACTGGCACGATCAATCAATGACGATGTTTGCATTGAAGTTGTGTGGTAATCCTGATGTGTTTGTGCAATGCAAATTCTGTTAACACTGTTCATGATTATTGCATTACAGCTTATAGCAGCTAACTGATCTTGAACCTATACACGAGGAAAGTGTATTCATTAAAGAGCTACTCCACCATTTTAACACAGGACCACCAGTTTGTTCTTCGTGGGGAGTACGAAACAGTTGTCTGTTGGCATCTGTTGCTCTTTGGGTCAAGTCTGAGAACATAAACCAAGTGGTGATATCATCAAGTTTATTTAAGCTTGGAAATGAGACTACAAATCCTTAGGAAAGCCTGCATTACAAACTCAGGGTGTGGACTTTGTTGCACTAAATTGCACCGTCGTTTTATCTGCTGCCCTCAAGGTGATGCTTACTGTCGCCCTCACACAATGGGGACATGACACCCTGATTCAATCACATTTCATGTAGGATGTGCCCTTCACAGTCAGGGCTTTGTCAGCAGCTTACATAGATTATTGTCACTGTCTAACTCACGGCTCTCTCACTTTCTCTCTTTGTCGCTGTCTGTCTGTTGTCCTTTTAGCTGCACTTTGCTATCCTTTGTGATGGAGCTCTTGAAGAACTCAGTGGCTATGCAAGAGCAGGTCCTGGCCTGCAAAGGCTTTCTCGTCATTGGCTACACTTTAGAGAAGGTAAGACAAACAAAAATTGGCTCAGCTGGCAGAGAAAAACATGAGAGCCCTTGTACCATACCAGTAGCTGCATGTAATGAACCCAGGGCAGTAATAAGGCTCATCCTGATTCCCTTAACACCACAAACACACACCAACACTTGATATGGGACAGACTTTGTTTTCCCCTCTGCTGTATTTTGGAGGTCACGGCTGGCTTGTGTGCTTGTTAAGCAGAAGAGGAGCTCCTCCTCATCTTTCTCTGCGTGTGCCCTTTCCCTCCCCTTTTTGCTTTCCACGTCTTTGACTCCCTTCGCTGACATATCATCCTCTTCTTTTTCTTCACCTCCCGTTGTGGCACTGTCTGTGCTCCAGTCTTCCAAGGTGCACGTGACGCGGCCCGTCCTGGACATTGTGTTGGCCTTTTCCAGATACCTAAGCAACTTGCAGAATGGCATCTTGCTCCTCAAGCAGCTGTGTGACCACATTCTGTTCAATCCTGCCATCTGGATCCATGCCCCTGCCAAGGTAACATGAACACACAGCAGCACATTCTTTTGCATTTGGTTGCATTTGTGAAGATAAGGCACACACATATCGGTTACTACATTCAGACATGCACAATCAGAATCACCCTCCTTTTGCGATGTTCGGTCTTGCCCTATTTTTTATTTTCAGTGTTTCAGAGTTCAACTCTGAGTTCAAGGTTATCCCTCCACCTGTGACTCAATGGCTGCTATTTAAATGAGAACGGCTTGCCTACAGCCCTTAGGGGGCTTCGAATCCTCCATTTTCTTCTCATAGGAACAGAAAGCTAGGACACACTATAACTGGATTATTCCACTCTAAACCATCAAGCGTGTGTTTTCATGTGTGCTTTATCTTCTCCAGGTGCAACTGACACTCTACACTTACCTGGCTACAGAGTTCATCAGCACTGTGGCCATCTACAACACCATCCGCAGGGTGGGCACTGTGCTTCAGGTCATGCACACGCTGAAATACTACTACTGGGTTGTGAACCCACAGGACCGCAGTGGAGTCGTGCCCAAAGGCCTCGGTGAGTGTGCACAACAAATGCAAAAGCATCCCTGTCCGCAGATCATGCATGGAAAAGTAGATTTCACGTGCACACAGAAATGTAGATGCACACGTGTAAATGCACAATATTTACAGCTACAAGTCCTTCAAATTATAAATCTGGTGGAACACTACAACAAGAAAGACCAGACTGATCATCTTTTAATTTTATTCTGCTGTTTGTATTTTCAGATGGTCCAAGGCCAAACCATAAGGAGATCCTTTCATTGCGAGCGTTTCTGTTGTTGTTTGTCAAGCAACTCATAATGAAGGTAGGTTCATGATGCCAGAGCCAGCCAGCCAGTCGCCCAGCTACAAACAGACAAGACAGACAAATAGACTTATATTGACTCACTTGAGGAAGTGGCACATTTGAAGGGCAAAATGATGAGTACTTGTGGTTCCATCGGTAATATCTAAAATGTGTCGTTGCTGGTGCTCTCTGTTTGAAGTGGATTTGCGGTTTTGTTGTGGATGGCAATGAGATGCACTTTGCCAAGGAGCGAATTACCTGCTATTTTAGAGACAGAATTAGACAGAGCCTCACAGATACAGTACCTGATTCATGCTGGATAACACTTATAGACATCCACTTGTTTTCTATCTGTATTTGTTTACTTTTAACTTTAAGTATTATTCTTCATCTGAATTGTTTTTTGTTTTTTTTGCGAAGACTCATCTGTGTACTGTAAATTTGTTTCATAAGACGTACTCTTTATTACAAATGGTTCACCATAACATGAGAGCTGTTTCAAAAAACACAATATAAACAAATGGAAATAGATATCTTCCTCGTCATACAAAAACAAGTGTTGTTAACTTTTAGTCAAACCGCTATTCTTTGACTGCTTTTCTGTTAGATGGCAACTGTGCCCTTATCTTCTGTCGTCTATAAATTCCTTCAAAAGGGCAGCTAAAAACATTTAGATTTTTTTTTCTGGTAAGATCTGTTTTATGGACATTTCTGCTTGCTTTATCAATGTTTTTCTCTTTGTAGAATCAAATAAAGCCTGTGAATAGTATATAGATTACTGTGACGTGATGTACATTTGTCTGTTATTATATTCTAGGATCATGGAGTGAAGGAAGACGAACTACAGAGTATCCTCAACTACCTCCTTACCATGCATGAGGTAGGCATGTGTGCCGTTGTTCATGCAGCCCTGACCAGCAGCAAACTCGCCACCAGATGGCAACATAACACAACTGTGCTGCGCTTTCTTTTTCCGCCATCTGATATGCAGAGCTGTTGCTAAAGGCAGCATCACTGTTCCTTGTTATTTTTCCAAGTCTGCCAGTTAGCAGTCTTGACAGACGTGGTTTTGTTTACAGTGGAGTGATGCATAACAACTGAATCAGTCAGATCCGTCAGAATTGCAGTGAACCTTGTCAGAATAAGGGGTGATTACAACATTGCCTGGAAAAACCGCTGACATGTAGCAGCCTTTCATTTGTACAGAGCTCTTATTGTAATTCTTCAGTTCAGATCCTTGTGATGTATTCCATTATTTCTACTGGATTTTTTACTACCTCTCCTTCTCCCATTACTGCTTCTACTGCCACTGCTAAACATCCCCAGAATAACTCGATGAATTTTGCATGTATTAGCATGTATTTTGTATTGGCATATACAGCTAAGAATGCCTCATGATTTAAACTATCCCCTCTAAAGTTCAGCTTCAATAGATGCAGAATGTTCCCACTGCCCTCTTTAAACACCACAATAACCTCAAATCCTGTCTCCTCTCTCCCACAGGATGACAACCTCATGGATGTGCTGCAGTTGTTGGTGGCTTTGATGTCTGAACATCCAGGATCCATGGTCCAGGCCTTCGACCAGCGCAACGGCATTCGGTAAGCATCGCTGTGTTTATTATCTGCAGATGTACTCATTATTTTCTTTGTCTGCCATGCTCAAAGTAAAAATGGTCGGAGTTAAAGCAGAAAATTTCAAATTTCATAGCTTCAGTCTTCTGTCAGTGTAGTTCTATGCATCACTTTATATTGTGGACATATTTATTTTTGTTTTGTCAAAGTGTTTTTTGCAAGGATATGGTGCACACTATACAGCAAAATATCTGATTAATGCTAAAAATATGTAAAATATTGATGATAACTTTCATTGACCTGAATTTTCCTTTTTCACAGTGTGATTTACAAGCTTTTGGCCTCAAAAAGTGAAGGAATACGAGTCCAGACACTCAAAGTGATGGGCTATTTTCTGAAACACATGACACCAAAGTAAGTACCGTCACAAAGCTGAAATCTTTGACACTCCATTGAGAGTATAGAGTTGTTGTTTGCTTGATGTATAATTTACATTACAAATGTACATTGTATGAATAAAAAAAAACCCACAAACACACACTTTTAGTTTGGGCTGGGTATTTAACTTTGATGCTTTTATTGCACCCACCAAATTGCGTCGATACTATCGAGTATTGAAAAATGTCTTGTCATTTGATGCCAAATTTCAATATCTCAGGAGTTAACCTCATTAGCGTCAGTCAGTCAGTAAGCATGCATCATGCTCGTTTTGCCAGGATCTGATGGTGTTGATTTGCTGTGCAGGAAAAACACAGTCAGTTACATGTTTTAACATAGTAACTGACTTTACACACGTGTATGTATAAAGTATTCTTTTGTTAAAATTGTACTGAAGTCAAGGTGCCAGTATTGAATTTTTTAAATGATACCCAGCCCCACTTCTAATGGTAATCAAATTATTAATAACTGAAAGGGAATTACAGTTTTACTATTGATTCTATAGCTTTCATTCTCCAACATCTTTTTTGTAGTTATGCTCATTGTGACGTTTTTATGTAGTTTTTATGGTTGTTTTCAAGGCAATGTCAGATACCGTTCGGTCCCCTATAGTGACAGAACAGTAAGTGTGTAAGTGTGCAAAAGAAATCACATTAAACAGCAACATTTAATGAAATCACAATGGGTTCTTTTAATGTTAATACTCTGCCAACTTCAACTAAAATGAAAACGTGAATTGTCAGACATTTCACCACCCCTTCTTAATGTCATTTAGAATATTCTTTTGATATTCTTTTCTTTTATATGTGCCACCTCTGATCTGTTTTTTGTTTAATCTGCAGTCAAATGTCCAGTTCTGCACCAATGTCCAGTGAGCAAACACTTATCCAGGGCCCGGTGTTATTTACTTAATTAACTCTTAATGACCGATAACAGTGTGCACAACTTAAGCTGAACTAGAAATACCAACGACTAGCCCTGTTGACGCAGCAGTAAATAAGCCTTGTGATCCAGATGCAAGATTGACTGCAAACAGTACACAGTTTTTTAGCTGAGCTACGATGCTAAAATTGGAGCTGATCCATGATCAGAGATAAAAGGCGATGAAGGCTCATCTGTGAAGAACTGCTTTTACTTAGTCAGCAGGGATTCTCTTTTTCATTTCCTGCATGTCAAAAATCAGCTGGAGCTCAGCTGATTTATACTGTTACAGATTTCAACCTCTGCAGTTATTTGACTCATCAGAAACCCCAGATTTTG
This sequence comes from Sparus aurata, assembly GCF_900880675.1. NCBI lineage: Eukaryota > Metazoa > Chordata > Actinopteri > Spariformes > Sparidae > Sparus > Sparus aurata. Next base: position 13,420,292 of record NC_044187.1, read on the forward strand.
CCCCTGTCAACTCTCACGATTTATGATATTCCGTGGCATTTTCTATATGATCCGATATTACTTTTCAAATAAAAATCATAGTTGAGGTATTTCAGTGCGCTTGCATATAATTTACCAAATCAGAGGAGGTGCTGCATTGCTTTCTGATACAACAATGGTCTGGCAAATGCTTATGTTTACTGACTGACCTTTGACCTCTTGATATCCTGATCAGGAGGAGAGCTGAGGTCATGCTGAGTCATGGTCTTTTCTCACTGCTCACTGAACGGCTGATGCTCCACTCCAACCAGTTCACCATGACAACCTACAACGTGCTGTTTGAGGTCAGTCCTCTGCATACGTGTACACTCCAGGCCTGTGCTGAATTTACAGTCATAACCTCTGTGTTCTACTGCCTGCCATTATTTATTTTGTTGCAATTTAACTGACCTTTCTGTCTCTAATTATCCATTTCTTCCTCTGTTATTCAATGTGACAATTTAATGAGTTTGCTGAGATAATACATTTTATGGCTGACCCCGTGAAAGAAACTTGATTTAACAATTATTCAGCCATATACGACGTGAGGGTGAAACATATACACAGCTTTGTGTATCCATAGTGCGGTTTGTTTCTCTGTTATTGTTGAGACCAGTGTGGATATTTACGACTCGAATCCCCTCTCGCTCCCCTGGTAGATTCTTACAGAACAGATCTGCACTCAAGTGATCCATAAACAGCATCCGGACCCCGACTCCACTGTGAAGATCCTCAACCCACGTAAGTGCCTCCTCTGCGCCACACTACTCTCCTAAATCATCCCCTGCAGCATACCCTCTCTACATACCTATTGCTCCATACAGCACTGGAGGATAATTCCCCGCGGAACCGTGCGATTGCTATATACATTCAAACAAATGAACGTCATAAATTCTACAGCCAGAGGGTATTTTCATACTACAGAGTGTCAGATATAAACCTAGCATGAGGATGGTGCAAACGCTTTGTTTGACAAATGTACACACATCTGCTAGTTTTATTGGAAGCCTGTATCATGTTTTGTCAGGATTAATTTTCATATAGAGGAATGATTCGTGTAATAAAACTTCACTTAATTCAGTGTGTGAAAGGTGTTATGTTTTTGTATGCATTTATTTAATATAAATCCAAATAATTTAGATTTAATCAATTATTTAATTGCATTTAAGTCTATTTGGAGTTTGTTTAAATATATTTGCTTGAGTCATAAAATGTTTGTTTAGTATTTAAATGCACTTGTGATGTAAATATTTAATGTTTTAATATAATGGTCTATCATGTGAATATTTATATTATTATGGGTTTTATAATTAAAACAATAATTAACATAGATTTAAATTACATTATTTATGAATTAATGTTCAATAAAAGTATATTTAAATGCAGCCATATTTATTCATATCTACTGTATTACTACACTATTTCGTCTATATACATTCAGGAGTTGTGGACCACCAAATCAATAACGTTACATCAAAACTAGATAAGATGCAACATTTATCAACAAAGTGTAGAACAAAACAAAATACTGCTCACAAACAAGCATACAGCCTAGAAAATAGAACTTTAATCATGATCAAATAACAAAAATATGAACAATTTTAGTGCTACAATCAATGATGGCACTACAACCAAAAGTACGACCAATAGGGATGGAGGTGGAATACAAAAATGACCCTCCTTCGAACACTGCTACAAAACAGTTTCGACCGGTGCATCATTACACACAGGAGAGGAGGTGCAGGCTCATTTTTTTTATACGCGGCAACATAATAAGCTGAAACTGTGACCCGTGGCTTTGATCAGTGTTCCCATCTTATATTTTCAGGCTGTAACTTACCTCCAATTTCACGTCGGCTCGCACAATCTTTTCATATGCTGAAATCTTAAGTATTCATTTCAGCAGAGAAAAGAAAACATCCCTCTCTCTTTTTATACTGCTGCTCCCACACATACGTGCACCTTTGTGCTTTAATCAGCTTGAAATCCAACGCTTGGTATAATCACAACCAAGGTTTACTTCCAACCACCCTTAATCTGACATGGCCCTGCTGTAGTCACACATTGATTATCTAAAGCCTTTATTGTGTTAAAAACTCTGCTGCCCAACCATCCTCGACAGGCGGTATATATCATAGAAACCTAGTACGGGTCCGTACATGTGAGCACATTCTGTGGAACATAGAGCGGTGGTCTGTTTCTCCTTTGCCCTGCATTCTCTTGATTTAATCTGCGACAAACTCCCAAAAATGGCCCCCTGATTGCAGTCTTTAGCAACGTCAGAGCCAATCAAACAAACCGAGGAAGTACCGTTTCCCTCAAATTAACTCAAGGGAAAAGAACCAAGAGCAAATGGAAAAAAGGAGGGAATACGCCATCCCTCCATCCTCATTCCCGGTACATGCTGGGGTAATTTTCTGGCGGTAAAGGTTCAGCGACTCATAATTTGAGTGACTAAGGCGTAGAAACAACACAACCGTCTGCCGGGGCAAGGGGGCATCGGTTAGCGCCAAGGTCTGAAGAGACGAGTGAAATCCAAGCCCTGCCGTCTCACTACTCAAGGCAAATGGACACTGACATTGTCTAGATAATTCATCTAAACAGTCAGTCTCTTTGGTTTAACCGAAGCCAAGTCCTCCAGAAGGGGCCGTGACGCCGGCTCTCTCGTTTGAAACAATACCAAAACCATTACAATGTGATAAAGATCAATGGCCCGGAATTTTCTTTTTCATTTTTTTGTCCGTCCTGTTTTTCTTACCACAGGCACAGATTTTCAGGTGTGTACAGCTGCGAGTTCAGATAGTTTGTGACACAATGATTTGCACATGTTGGAACCAATGTATGATTTAGTTGTTGAGTTGTGCAGTTTCTTCCTCTGTGCCCCTCAAAGCGAGTTTTATTTCCAAGCAAAATGCTGGATGTTTCCAAATCCAACGTTTTTTACTCTAATCCTTAAAAATACTACTTGCTGCATTTGACTGTATCATATTACAAAAACACAGACATATATTCTGAACAGATACAGAAAAGAAGTATTTTTATATTTTATGGCACATTAATTTCTGCAGAAATGTAAACTTTTTTTCTTTTGCCTTTTTACCTCAATCCTCCTCAATATTTTTCTAGAAATTCTGAAAGTGATAGCTGCTCTGCTGAAGAACTCTCCTCCATCCCCCGAGAGCATGGAGGTGCGCAGGGTCTTCCTGTCAGACATGATCAAACTGTTCAATAACAGCCGAGAGAACCGCAGGTAAGAGTTCGACCACTTCACAGGACATAGATCTACATCACACACCAGTCCGCGTAGTATTTACACGCCAGCGGGATTCACATTCAGCACTACATTTTTTCATTTCAGGAGCCTGCTGCAGTGCTCGGTGTGGCAGGAGTGGATGCTCTCCCTGTGCTACATCAACCCGCGAAACACAGAAGAGCAGAAAATCACAGAGATGGTGTACGCCATCTTCCGCATCCTTCTCTATCACGCCATCAAATACGAGTGGGGCGGCTGGCGCGTCTGGGTGGACACCCTGTCCATCACCCACTCCAAGGTCAGAGCGCTCATTATAACCATGCACCACACACACACACACACAAACGCAGGTTAGACACAGCTTTATTTATCTTCTTATCTTCATCTTCTTCTATCCCCTCATCTGTTTCGTTTTTAGTTTTTTACTTTTTTGTTTCTCTTCGTTTTACCTCGCACCCTCTTTATCTCTCTGTAAACACACACTTGCGCGCACACACTCACAACTTGCTCCAGTATTTTCAGCCTAATCATTCTAAACATTCGCCACATGACTGCAAACCCTCCCGGTTTGATCCCAACCAATACAGACAGCAGTATTCAGTCAAACCCATCATCTCTGTCACCCACATGTTTAGTTTGAATCTGACATAATGCAGCTCATCAAGTAAGAAATTAGAGAGCAATATCATCTGACCCTTTAACTCTCAGTGTAGACTAGCACAGTAATTGAACCTTGCCTCTCTCTGCCCATCAGATTAAGCTATGGAAGCCGTACAGTGATTATAATTTAAAAGCGAGTTGCAGTATAAACCAGTAGGAATCAGTCCACCAGCCCTTCCACTCTTTATTTACATACAGAGTCTCTTTCTTTCACGTTGCACAGATAAAAATAAACTTCTGGCACTTCTTATTTCCAAAAGCTGAATTCAAAATACTGCTTTAGTAATTCACTGTTGATATCAAATTACGCTACTCTGTTCCAATGCAGTGAAGTAATTGAGGCTGGTGTCAGATTGTGGTCTGGGGGGTTTTTAAGCCTGGCAGTTTGAAGGTTGAGTTAAAGAAGTGCTTGTGATATGAGACGCTTCACTGTAGCGTGAAGGTGCTGTGAGCGCTGGCGTCCAGTAGGGGGCACAGACAGACTGCCCGGGAGACGATCAGCATGAAGGCAGCAGTTAGCAGGATGCTGTGTTTGTGTGTGTTGTATACTTGATGCTCTGCGCCCTCTGTGTCTCTCCACACCTCTGAACACTGTAGAGCTAACCTGCAGTGAAAATGTACAAATGAAGGTTTGAGGAGATGTAACACATTCAAGAACAGTATTTGATGTAAAATAGTCACAAAGATGAGGGCACATTGTGACACAGTGAAAACATAACACGTCTGCACTCTTTACCATTCCCTTCTTCTGAAATCCAATCCAACACTTACAGCCTGACCAATAATCAATTTTTGGGGCAGATGCTGATATTGGGCAGTAAATTCTAAATTCCAATTTTGATATATGAGCCGATAAACACCCTTTTTTTTGCAGTGATCCCTCAAATGTGGTTATCAAACACATGTATGTCAAAGATATGTAATAGAGACAGGATACTTATGGATTAGCAATGAACTTTATTGTCTAAATAACATCTGTGTACCGAATCAGTACTCATCACTGGGAAGTTTAATAATCATAAATTAACCGAAGAAGATTTTTTTAAAATTATAATATTGATGATACTGGACACTCCATACACTGATGCTGATATATTCATAATAACCCAATATTGGCAAACCCGCCATATCAGTTGGGCTCTACTAACAATTCCATTGTACAGTATCAAAGAAAAAATATACTGTTGATAATATTAATGCAGAAATCAGACACTGGCCGATACTTGATTTTTGGAGACTATACCAGTAGATTTGATTTCATTGCTAACGATCCCTCAGATGTGACATCGAACATTTGTGACAAAGATATGCCATGGACGCAGGATATTTAGCAACTTTTTAGCAATATTTCAGCAATAAACTTTATTGTCTGAAATTACATTAGTGCACCTAAAGCTTCATGGGATTTAAGCATCTGTTTTAGCATTATAATCTCTTAAACAAAGAATAATGTTTTTCATACCAGTGCATGTCGGACAACACACATGCCAATACCTATGTGATAGGCAACAACAACAAGGATATATCCGTCAGGCTCCAAACCTTTTGTTCTTGTTTCATCTGCTCATACAGCTGCAGTGTGTCGGGGTCTAACTCTGCAGCACAGCCAAGTGTCTAGATCGGTGTTGTGAAAAATTTGTGTATTGTATTTGTACCCGACCATCCTGTAGAAGCCTTTTTTTCCCCCTTTAATTGCAAAAGATTAATTTCTTGAACTGTTTCTTCTTGGCTCCTGTAACATCGGCAACAGAATCTCACACATACAATGTGTATGAATAAACTAATGCACTTGTAAGATGTGAGATACACACACGTGCACACATTCAGGCACAGTGCAGGGACCCCGCCTGTGACTTGGATAGGTGCAGCGGCTGCTAGCCACCAAGATACATGCATCTGCTATAAAAAAGCTAAAGAAACTCAATTGCAATTTTATTGTCCCGTTTGATAGATTTCCTGCCACCTTTGTAGCACCAAAGCTGTTTGTCACTGTTGCTCTCTCCTCCCACTGCTGCAGGGCTCTGTGTGTGCGCTTGATCGTGCATGTGTGTCTGTGCCTGTGCGAATGTGAGTTACTAGGCACATTTTCTCGTTGCCCTCCTTTTCTCTTGGGCTCTAGGAAGCCCCTCTCTCCGAGCCCATTGAATATTCATCGGAACCGTGCAAGAACAATCAGAGAAACAAGGCCTCATAAATACAACCAGCCCACTGGGAGCCTCTTGATAACTGCATATATGCATTCGCAAATCAAATACATATTTGCACACTTCTTCTCGACATACACTTGATGATTTAGTTTGCCTTTTGTCATCCGTGGCAAAGTTGTCAGTTAAAGATGATATGCCACATGCTGAATGCATGTTTTCACCTCTTTGTTAGAAAAGACACTTTTTCTCGTGGAGATTTTGTCAACGACTGAGAAGCTTTGTTCTGCATTTTATCTAATTGCATTATTTCTTTGTGTCTAATGTTTTCCTGCATTTCATTTAAGGCTCATGTTCTGTCATGTTGTTTGAACAAAATAGTAAGGTTCCGAGTGTAAGAGTTTAGTTTTTGTCTTGCTTGGAACTGTAGAGTGGTGTTTGATTTGTGCATTGGGATTGGCTCTAATTGCTTTGTTACTGCACAAGCAGCTCTTGTTGCCATAAATTCAGTCTTTTCCATAGGTTCGTGCAAGGCTTAGGTGTGTGTGTACTTTATGTGGCGAGGAATTTGGGCTTCCTTCAAAAAAATGTTATGTTTTTCACATTTTCAAACCATTCTCATTACAATATATTTATATATATTACAATTATAGTTGGAGAAGCCATAGCAGATAATAATTCATTAACATCCAGAAAGCTGAATGATAAATCTTGCAAAAGAAGTCCACTGGGGACCAACCGCAACCATTAGATCTGTCATTTGGTTAGTTTTGATGCTCTCCGCAATGGTTTTACATTCTTTTGGCTTAAGTGTTACCCAAAACGCTGGTGCTGTGCCTGAACATTATAATGGATGACAATTCCATTAATTTAATATTTTATTTTACTGTAACCACCTGGCTATGATTATTTGAGAGGTTAAGTCAATGTGCATTGGGCTACAAGTTGTGTGTGTGTGTGTGTGTGTGTTTCTACGTGTATATCCTTCTTTGTCAGTCATTAGGAAGTAAGTGTATCTGCCTATGTGTCTTCGCGAATAGACAGATGTTCTTGCAGGTGGGCACGCTGACACAACAGCCCTCCCACCCTCAGCTCACACACACACCCAAGGTGCCCCTCGTCCATCTCTGCACACAAATCAGTTTGAGAACAAGGAGATCTCCAAAAGAGAAGGAATGGGGCGTGAAGGTCCTTCTGTCCTTCAGACTCCCACTGTCAGCTAACTTCATTATACCTGTCAGACAGTTAACCACAAAGATAGATATGAGAAGAAATGAGCCAACAGATCTTTGTCAAAATATATCATACATTTTAAGAAGTAATTTAGTTTAACTTTAGTTAATCATCCCCTTTTTAGTTCATGGGTCAAATGCAGAGTAGTTTAGCCATGCAGCTTTTTGCCCTCTGGGGTAATTGAGACATTACACACACAAGAATCAAGCTGTGGTTCTTGGCATTTCAAATGGATGCATTGACAGTTGGACAAAGGAAGGAGAAAGTGAGAACACCAAAAAGCCAATCCTAGATACTAGCCATGCATCAAACGTTGTCTTTACTACCCAGTAGAAAGCCAATCGGCCATGCTTGTATCCACGTATTGGATCTTTTTATCTTGTAATTCTCAAAGAAATATAAATATCTCGCAGTGAATGGAAACCCCATGGCTTAAAACTATTTTAGTGAACAGTAGCCTGAAGGGATCCTTGCACAAACTTGTCGTCCTATGGTTGTGATAGAAATTACAGATAAAGGCTGCATGCATGTTACTGAATCAGATGGGCGGGAGAAAAACTACGAAGAAAAATGTTTTTACAAGGAGCGAGAAAGGAAGATATTGCGAACAAGAGCGAAAACTGCACAGCCAGCGCAGCAGCAGCAGATGACATTGATTTTGGAGGTGGAATTGCATTTAGCTAATCGGATTAGAGACATGCTGCCCTCCCCATTTCCCCCTTTGTTTTGCGGTTGGTCCCTATCTATTTATCTAAATGGGGACGCCCAGGCTCCCACTGTGGGGGTCTTCCAAGATCAGCGCTTTGCCACCCTGACCCTCACCTAACAGTTTGTGGTGTGAGGCCTCGGTTTATTCTGGATCAGTTGTATGTTCTCTGAAGGTATACGTTGTTTTGGAAATGTGATCACAGGTATTGTTTTACTGCAGGAAAGGGGAGAGTTATTTTCCTAATTTTTTTTTTGGTTTGAAGTCAAACTATTGAAGTATATCAATGTCTTTTTGTCTATGACAGTGTGTCGCCTTCCAAAGCAAGTCTTTCCAATGATCTGGCCGTGCTGCGTTCAGTTAATACCATGTTACCTGTCACATTAGAAAAGCCCACCATGTTGTTGTACATTACCATAACATTTTTCCATACCCCACTGAGGCCAGGCCGAGTCATGGAGTAGAATGAAATTAGATTAGATCAGCGCTGATGTCTTAGCCACCCAGGGCAGTTTCTATATATTGCAGCAAGGCTAAACGCTCTTTTAAAAACCACAGAGACATATACTACCTCTGCCTAATGGTAACTGGATCCGTTACAGAGCCCCGTTTAAGGCCAGCATACATCATCTTAATGTACAGACTGCATCCTGAATCTATGACGTTATGTTCTGCGCCACTCTCCCACATAATTTCCATAGCGGTGCACTCTGAATGCAGCCTTTTAATTGCTAAAAATGCTAAATGTCAAATTAAGCTCAAACTAATGGGGTAGAAGGTCTTGCTGTGTGATCAGTGGGGAAAGAGGGAGAGAAGAGAGAAAGAGACGGACTACTGGCGCATTTAAAACAGGCTGTGCACTCAGAAAACAGCTATGGATTACCAATCACTGCTCCCCACTACGGAAGATTAATGAGCACCCGTGTAGCAGGCTAATTTAGAACAATAACGCCTAATTAATTACAAATAATCAGCTTCTTTCTCTCCCTTTCCTTTCTTCCACTCTCAATGACTCACGTTCTTTCACTCCTCCTCTGCAATTTCTTATATATTTTTTTCTCCCTTTTGATCTCTGGCTTTCTCATTTTCTTTGTTTCTTTCTCTCTCTTTCCTTCCGTCCAAATAGCCTCAGGTGAAAAAGCAGCAAAAATGGGTCTAGTTTCACCCCCCCTCCCTCCTCCTCCCTCCACCACTGAAACCCATCTTTGACTTTCTGTCCTCCAAGCCCAGTGATTAATGCAGGGTCTTAAATTAGGCGTGGGAGGATTTGCCGATGCTGGACACGCACTCAGCACAGCCAGCAGACACACACTAATAGTATCTACTGCTAATCTATGACTGCTTACATGGATGGGCTCTTCCTCAAATGCCACTGCAGACCATTGTCGTTATAGACTAGCAGTCTAGTCCACCCATATCAGATGTAAGAAGACTGATGGAGGTTAATAGGCTGTGGGCAGCGGCACATAAGAGAGAGGAAAAGTTTTAAATATGGCACAGTTGGCCACAAATGGTCCCAGTGGGTACATATAGTAATACGCTCACAACTAAAGAGCATTTTGAGGATATCTTGCCTCTAGAACTTGATGTTTCCACATCGAACGGGATGTTCAGGCACAATGTGAGGTGATTAAAAGGATTCAAGTATACATCAGTCGATATAAGTAAGAGAGAGGGAGGGTTTATTTGATCAGATGGTAAAACATGGATTTCTTTGGAATTTTAACTTTTTGTTACATAATGATGTAACATGTTTAAGTGCATTATTTAATAGGTGCATGTCATGTATCTTTAAATACAATGGTTTGCATAGACCAATTTGGGGCCTGGCTGATTATTGGATCAGATATTTAGACATTTGTTTACATTTTTTTTTTGGGTTAACTTCCAATTAATCCAGCCTTTTGCAGCCCAGCCCATTCTACATATGTATATGCATACAGTTAATGGTGTATTTGCATAAACACAATACAAATGTCGCTATGTCTCTAGATCTCATGATAATTGATAATGATCTCCAAATCTAAAAAACTAAGACCTGAGTTGTAAGAAATCACATTTACCCTTGGATAAAAGGATAGACCAATAAGGTGACAAAACAAATGGTATTTCATACATTTGAACCTATCGTCTTCTGTCTTTGCAGGTAACCTTTGAGCAGCACAAAGAAAATCTGTCCCGTATGTTCCGGCAGTACCAGCGTCAGGAGTCTGCAGGCTCACTGAGCACAATCCGAACCATCTCTGGTGTCAGCCAGAGCTCAGAGACCATGGAAAGTATAAACGGGCCATCTGCAGAGGAGACGGCTCCTTCTACTGTCATTGAGCTCACTGTGGACGAGCTGGCCCCAAAGTCTCCTGACTCAGCATCTAGTTCAACCATCACCTCCAGCCCATTGGAGGCTGCTGATGGAAGGGGACCTGCAGCCATCACCGTGTCGAACATCCTGGCCAGGGCAGAAGAAGAAGAGCAGAAGTTGGTTCAGGAGTCTTCCGAGGCTGCCGCGAGTGAAAGAAAAGGGACTGAAGATACTACAACACAAGAAAACAATGAAGATGGGCATATTGAAGAGACCAACAAGCAGGAACCAGTGCCTGAGACTTCCACTGATAAGCACACTGATAATCTACAAACATCAGTTAGCAACCAGGTTGAAACGGATGATACGAAAGCAGTGGAAGTAGTTAGTGAAACTGCTGCAACATCTGCGAGTGATGATGCAAAAACACCTGTAAGTGACGATGAAAAACCTGGGAGTGATCCTGACAAAGGTGAAGCATCACACTCCATGACAGATGACTCTTTAAATGAAGCAGATACAGAACTGACAGTGGTTTCAGAAGAAAAAGATAAGACTGACCAAACATCCCCTGAGACTGAGGCCTGTCTGGAGAACAGTGTGTTGGGTGGAGCCTCCGTCTTCAATGAAGACCTGGTGGACGTGTCGGCTGCCAGTGACCAGATCCACCCGAGTGATGTTGATGATAGCCAAGAGGAGTCCTCTTATGTATCCGCTGCCACGGGAGAGGAAGAGGAGGTAGATAAAAAGGAGGAAGATGAACATGAAGATAATGAAGGCAAGGAAAATGATCGGGAAGGACAAGAGACGAAGACGGACGATGAAAAAGATGAGAAACAGGAGGTCGGAGCACAAGAAAAAACTGCAGAGAGTGAAACTCAAGAGGTGTCTGGTTCGGAGAGTCACACTCCTTCAGCTGAAACACCTGAACAAAGTGTCACAGAACCACCTAAAGAAGAAGTTAAAGAAGAACAGTCTTCCACCATAACTGAAACCACTACTGCAGACCAACAGCCCTCAGAAACCACACTGCCCTCTACAGCCGCCCAGGAGGTTGCAGCGGCATTAGACTCCATCTCACCTAGCCAGCCTACAGAGACCACCACCACCACTGAAGACCAGTCCAGTTCTGCAGACCGCAGCGCTGCCGCCTCCGCCGCCCCCGAACCTGGCACCCAGAAGAGCGCAGATTCTGTCAGCAAGACCAAAGAGATCAAAATCGCCAGGCTGGATGTTTCTAATGTGGCCTTAGACACAGAAAGACTTGAACTGAAGGAGACTTCTTCAACAGTACGATTCTACTTTCTTTACTTTTTATCTCTCAAAAATTGTGTTCTATAGACCTGATCATCGTTTTAAAGATTATTCTGTTGTTTCTCTGTAGGAAACAAGCCAAGGCCAGGCCGCAGCAGCAGCAGCAGCGGGAGGACCTTCAGGTCAACAGAGAGAGAGCAGCTCTTCGGCGCCTCGTTCCACCATGTTCCGTATCCCAGAGTTCCGCTGGTCCAACATGCACCAGCGGCTCCTCACTGACCTGCTCTTCTCTATTGAGACAGATGTTCAGATGTGGAGGAGGTAGCGTACCAAACCGCTGACTCTGACTTTGCTAATGCTTTAGCTAACAATCATTTAGTTAATTGATTAATGGAATAGCGATTTATTGGCTTTTGATTCCTCTGAGGAGACGAGGGTTTTATCCCACAAGCTTGCTCCTAATGAAGTGGTGCATGGGTCTGAAAGAGCCGTTCACAAATCGTTGTGTTTCTGCCTGACTTTTGCAGATACATGTTCACCTGCAGTCGTGGTTGTTCAACAATTAAAATGACAGCTTCCATCATCCAAAGCTACTTTTGTTTTGTTTCGATTGAGAGACCTCTAGTGTTGTCAAAAAAACACTCACCTATGTTAAAGTGGTTATATTCTACATTGTGGGGTTTATTAACAAAGCACGTTTTCTTTTCTTTTTCCTCTCAGCCACTCCACAAAGACGATTTTGGACTTTGTGAACAGCAGTGAGAACGTTGTGTTTGTCCACAACAGCATTCACCTCATCTCCCAGGTGGTGGACAACCTCATCATGGCTTGTGGAGGCATTTTACCTCTGCTCTCTGCTGCCACCTCCTCCTCTGTGAGTCTTCTTATGTGTGTGCGCATGTGTGTGAGAGAGAGTGATTTTACGTGTGTGTGCTTAACTGTGGCTGTGTATGTAGTTGATGGCTCCAGTCACAGGAAGTTATCCATCCACATTGACCTTTCCCAATCACATTAGACTACAGTTAGCTGCTTCCTAACATTGTTAGTTTGTTTTTGTGTCGTCTGATCTCGGTCACTGTGGCTCTGTCGCGTGATTCTTTGCTCCTGTCACTTTACTGGCCTATCAATGAAACTGGTTGATGTTCAATTCCATTATAATTCTATTGCATTCAGTTGTTGTTGGTCTTAAACTAAATTTAAATCTGGATGTAACAAATGCTTCTGTCAGGATGTATACTGTAGTATTTACATGACAATTTTAAAAGCAATTTATTCAATAATTTTAGGATATATTTCTTTTCTTTCACATATATGTTTATTGGCTGGTTATAAAGATATAGTAAAAAATAAGTAACAAACAAATTAAAGAAATAGATGTACAATATGCATTTTCTCTATCATCATGCAGTCGTTTTATTAGCGTACTTTGTAATTCTCATCCGATGCTGCTGTTTTGACTCCTGTACCTTCTGTAGTGTACATGACATGCAGTATTTTTAAGTTTTCTTATGTGACCAAAGCTTTTTTTGTTTTTACACAAGATATTGTTGTTTATTTTTTATGCATTCTTATTACTTAAACAGAGAAAACCCCTTCTCATAGTTACAAATCATACTTAATCTATACTAAATCCTCAATTATTAAAAATATAGAAGATGTTTATCCTGTTTATTTAGCTCTATGATGACTTCTACATTAAGTACTGAGCACATGTTCCTCTCTCTACTACCAGCATGAACTGGAGAACATTGAACCATCTCAAGGTTTGACCGTGGAGGCTTCCATCACCTTCCTTCAGCGCCTCATCAACCTCGTGGATGTTCTCATCTTTGCCAGCTCCCTTAACTTCACCGAGATAGAAGCTGAGAAAAATATGTCATCAGGAGGCATCCTCCGACAGTGCCTTCGACTTGGTACGCCCTCTTTTCCCCACCAGTTTTTTCTTTTAGTAGACTCATTATCCGCTAAAACTGCTCATTTGCTTTAATCTCATTTATTCTTTCTCTTGTCTGTCCTATTTTTTTCAATTTTTTAATTTACTGAGCCTAGTAATATTTTTTTAGCGCTCTTTCTCTTCATCCGTGTCTTTATCTCCTGCTTTTACCAAGCACTCCGTCCTCCCCTGCTCATCGATCCGCCTCATATCAGCAGGCTGTAGCCTCTTGTGTTAGCCTCAGTCATGGCTCCCTGTAGTCTTCTTGACCCTCCCCTCTGTATTCTCTTTCTTTTCCGCCGTCTTCCTCTCCATCTCCCACTCTCATTTCCCTCGCCTCTTTTTGCTCTGCTCGTATCGGCTCTCTCTTATCTTGTTATTATAACTCCACTGCATGGCAACACTCTAAAATGGCTGCTATCGTGATATAGTGAGTTCTCCTTAATGGCCTTGGCGGTACTGTACTGCAGCGTAGCCTGAGGCCTTTTCCTACCTTCTGTTCCAGGCTATTACAGTTGCCTCTGACAGCATCAAAAGGCCAAGCCACGCTCCAGCTGAATAAAAGATATTGAAATTCGTACATTATTCATTTTATGTGGCGCACCTTTTCAGCAAACACAGATCAACACAGTGAACACTCTCACTCAGCGTGGAAGTGGTGCAGTACTTTCTACACTGATTTAAATAATTTCCTCATGCTTTGTTCCAGATATGTAATGGTGCATATCCAGGTATCGGTTTTTAGCTTTTAAATGCTCATTACGCTGAAGGTTGCAAACAAAGAAAAATGCAAACTTGTTAAAACAAAGAGCGCTCCTCCTCTCAGATATTATCCAACTCCCCGTGCTGCTGTTGGGGTTTTCGCAGGAAAGCGATGCCAGCGTACTACAGGTCCGGATTTAGAGAGCAGCCGTTATGAAATGAATATTTGATGAGGTATGCGCTCCCCATTGCTGGCACCTAATCTGATTTTGTAAGACTGTAACAAGGTTTTAGCATCTCTACCCCTCCCTCCCCCTCTCTTTTTTATAAATGGCCGTATGAAAGAGTAGTCCTAATGGAAAAAGCGAGCCCATTTCCAGACAGAATAATTCCCTCCTTCGTAATCTAAATGGCTCAGAGTTAACATTTGTCAGTTGTCAAGTATGGAGCAGTGGGGGTTGGGAGGGTCTCCAACAGAGGAGCTGCACATTAGATTACAAATGGTAAGTGTGCCAGTTTTGAACCCGCCTAAAGTTGTCGTACCGCAAGAGTTTTTCGCGACAAAGGACGTATCGTCCTGCCTACTCAGCATGTGCACACCCGAGCAGTGTCATTTGTTATGGGAGCTGCACACAGTGGGTGTGATTCAAGAGCACACCCTTGCACTGTGACCTTGGGAGGAGAGGTGGAGCAGGGAAGAGTGAACGATGCTGCCAGAGTTGGCCAGAGCACTGACCTTGTCATGGCCCCACTTTTTCTCCTTTGTTTTCGTCTCTCTCAGTCGCTCCTGTTCTGGTTCTTCTAGTTTATGAGCCAGATTTTCACAGAGATTTATCTGTTTGTTTGTAAATTTGCTTTGGATACCATCTCTTTCTGGGGACTTCGGCATAATGCTTTTACATATTTCTCCTAGAATGACTTTATTTATGATGTCACATGATATCTCTTTCTCCATCCCTCCCCAGTGTGTGCTATGGCAGTGAGAAACTGTCTGGAGTGTCAGCAAGCCCAATTCAAGCATGGCACAGAAGGCTCAGCACGCAGCTACACAGCCATGCCCAGCACTATGATGGGAACATCCAAGTCTGCAGCTGCGCAGGCAAGTGAACCAAATCATCTCCTCACTTTATTTTCTACACACACACACACACACACACACACACACTTCATCTGATGTTGCAATTTCAAATTCACATTGTAAATCTCTGTAATCTCTCACTCTAGTACCAGTTGTTCTTTAAGTTTGTATTTTTTTCCACTTGAAAATTCATCTTCCTTTGCTCTTTTCCCATACTCAACAAAACCTGGGGGAGCTTTGTGCTCAACCCTGCTCACCAACAACAGCCAAGTG